>NW_025943870.1:0-6246 GCF_000764305.2 Hyalella azteca | reverse complement strand
CGCTTCGGGTGGCGCTAGTAGTGAAGCCATAAGAAGGCATGCAACTGTCAGTCTAGGATGACAGCATGTGTAGGCTACATGCAAAGGTCCGCACTACAAAAAAGTAGCGAGTTGAAGTTAAACCGATCAATCGGAGGCGGGAAATTGGTCGCTACATGTATTTCAGTAAATAATGATAGTAAGGCCACAGATCAACGCATTGCTACCATTCCTTACTGAAGTTAGTACATTCATTCATTAACTGAAGTATATGCAGTGAAATTTCACAAAAAAAAATTAGAAAATTTCTGCTCCTTGTCGACATAAACTCCGAGATCTTTTTCCACACTAGTCTTTTCAATCATTTCTCTCTCGTTGCAACCATATCTTCTCATACTTCAATCTTGCTGTTTATTGTTCTTCCCGAGGTGAAGTACTAACACTTGTCAGCTTAAACCGCATCTGCCACATATCAGCCCAGTAGACTAAACTGTCAAGATCATCTTACAGTTGCGCTTTATTTGATGCATCCTTCACTGTATTATAAACATTTGTGTCGTCGGCAAACATGGAACACACGCTGGACACTTTTTTTATAATTTTTTGTGCCTGCTTAGTCACAATCGGATGTGGAAAATATGCGTACCTAGGACTCACATTGTAAAAATGTCAACGTTAATAACGTTAGCACTTATGTCAGTGCTACTCTGGACTGTCGTCTGTTGATCCAGATAACGAATTACTATTTGCTTTTTTCCTACGTTTTCCCAGTCTAAGTTAATTGGACCTACAAAACAAACTAAGAGATATTATATCAAAATTTCTATTTCAAGAGAGCCTTCAGTCGCTTCAGATAGGTTACTCACCGATTTTCAAAGTGTCACAGCTCTTACCAAATACCAACGTCCGTCGTCGACCGCAGCTCGAACCGGAATCCACCTAATCCCCTGGAAACGGAGCATTCTGAGCTTTCTTACAAAAATCCGGACTGTCTGCTTTCGCTGAGTTCCCAAAATGATCTCCCTTTTAAATAAAGAATTTCTTCGTGGGTGAAACACAATGCATACATTCTATGCCATTTCTTATATAACTAAATATCATTTAAAACTATGCCATAATATACAAGATTTTGGTTACTAGTGACTGAACAATTTTTTCTGGCAGCATATAACCAGGGTCAATTTCAAAATACAGAGATCGGTGCTGATTTAGGTTGCTGACTGAACACAAGGCAAACAGAGCCGGGATAACTTAGCTCTACGGGGGTTCGGAGCAGACTTATGCTGCCGCTACCAAAACATTTGGAACTTTGAAGATCGAGCGGATTTAAGTTAATTTTGACTGTACACATGGTGCCCAATCTAGGGGCAGCTTCACAGTACTGGCTTCGCTTCTGATTTATGTTGCTAGTAACTGAATCGAATACATTGCTCACATTCGATGGGTAACTTTGCAGTACGGGTGATGGCGACGATTCTGGTTGCTAGTGACTGAACAATTGGCACGTAGTCCAGGGATCGGTGCGAAGTAAGGAGATAGATGCAGATTTATGTCACTAACGTCTAAACCGAGAGCACACTATCTATGCATAGCTGAGAATTTTTAGGGTCTATATGTACGAATCCACGAATCCAAGAAACTTCGATTGACTGAAGACGTAGCATACAGTCTAGACGTAACAACGCTGAACACTTCTCTCTGATTTAGAAAACTAGTGACTGAACACTTGCCGCGTAATCCAGTGATAACTACGCAGTACTAGCTTCGGTAATGATTAGAGTCACTAGTAACTGAAACTGTTGAACGTATAACCGGGCAATTTAACAGTATAGAGTTCAGAAGGTAATGCGTCATTTGTGCCAATCACTCACAGCTCAAGAGTCATTTGAGCGTCTGCAAGGCCTCTGCACTCGCTTTTGTGATTATTTGTCTGAAAAAAACTTATCTAAACTCCACATATATATATTCGATACATATCTATAAATTCTAACAAGAAAATTAATTCATTATTTAAATATCATCGTGTGCTTACTAAGTATTTGAATTAAAAACAATAATATAAGGGGTTACAATACCTATTGCTATTGACGAATGATAACGGCTTGTTTTGGTTTCATGACAAAAAGTTAAAAAAAATGACGCATTAAGGAACACTGACGACTGCCTGAGAGCAGATGCACCTTGACAAACGCTTCGGGTGGCGCTAGTAGTGAAGCCATAAGAAGGCAACTGCCAGTCTAGGATGACAACATGTGTAGGCTACATGCAAAGGTCCACACTACAAAAAAGTAGTGAGTTCGTAACTCTATCAGCCATTCACTGTGGTCTGTTCAAGTTAAACCAATCAATCGGAGGCGGGAAATTGGTCGCTACATGTCCTTCATTAAGTAATGGTAGCAAGGCGACAGATCAGTTCTGCGTTTCGAACGAAATAGAATATGCAAGAATAAATTAAAATTATGTGTTTCACATGAATTAATTATGTGAAACCAGAAGTAAACTTTTTAGGAAATTTTCTAAAAGACCAAATCTCATATAAAACTATACCATAATCTAAAAACCTGCATGTACACATATCCCTGGACAATGACAACATAGAGAGATCAGGGCTGATTTAAGTTGTTAATGACAGAGCGCATAACATAACATAACGTAGTGATGTCGGCGCTGAAGAGCTAGGCCTGATGTGACCTGTGGCCGATTCCTGTACTTTTCGTGACTTGTTCACAGAAGATCTAGAATCGTGTCATTTGACCGGATCTTTTCAAGGCTGGCGGTAGTTTGAAATAGCTACCAGACTTTCACTGGATTCGATATGGTGCTAGGCTGCCTAGGCATTTCAAGTCTGAACATATATTTTTCCATTGCTCTATCTAGTCTGTTCTTGAACGCGTTCATAGTCGGAGCGCCAACGATGTAATCAGGGAGGCTGTTTCACATGTCGGTGATTCGAAGCAAGAAGAAATGTTGTCACGTGGATAAGTTGCAGCGCAGATTTTTTAGTTTATGGCCGTGGCCCCTGCGTGTTAGTTCTTGTTTAAAATTCTAGTAATCCTTCGGGGACCTTGTATAAACCATGAGTATACTTGTATACGCATTTCAATGAGGTCCCCACGCAGACGTCGATAACTAAGGCTTGGAAGCTTCATAATTTTTATTCTTTCTTCAAAGAACTTGCCCTTCAAGCCTGAAATCATTCTTGCTGCACGTCTTCGAACATTCTCCATTAACTTTTTCTCCTTTTCAAATCTCGGTAACCACACAACGTGTCCATACTCTAGATTCGGGCGCAAGACAGGAACAAACAACTGCTTTATCTCTTCTGCATCTAGGATCTCGTATGAGCGTCTGATTGGTCCAAGAAGTTTGTTGGATGTATTATCTTGCGTTTCAACATGCTTAGAAAATGTCTGCTCCATGCCGTCGACATAAACTCAGAGATCTTTTTCCACACTAGACTTTTCAATCATTACTTTCTCGTTGCAACCATGTCTTCTCATACTGGAATCTTGCTGTTCATTGTTGTCGCGTTGGAAAACGGCGAGCTTTGCGATGTCTAGTTTTAGGGGTTAAAACCTGCGAATGGCACCTGTTACCCCTTCTTAGATGGTTCGATGCTCCTCCGGAGCTCAGTCGCATTTAGTCTTTGGGCAGCTACTGATGCCAGATTTGCTCATTCGTATGTCGTTAGTTTATTTCTGCGACTACCTTAGTACCAATTTTGAACTGTTTAACTTGGTTTTACCGATTTTTCATATGAAATCATTACCGTGGGATCACATTAGAGTTCACTTAAGATTTGTTTAGAGTTCGTCACTTTGGGTATTCTCTTTAGTAAGTTACTAACTTACTAAGCTACCGTTGCTTATAATGCTGTTTCTTGGAACATAGTTTTCATATGTGATGATCATTTGAAATCGATTGAACTATATTGTCTATTCATGGTTTATATTTGGAAAAATTATTTATCTTGCTGTATTATCCTTGTTTTCAGTTTACGGACTCTGCTTTCGAAAATAAAATTGAAACTTCACTGGACTTTGAATTTGGAACTGATGATCCGTCAACTCGGTTAACAGTACGATGAAATAGAATTCCGTCAGGTAACCGAGACAATTGTTCTTCCCGAGATGAAGTACTTTACACTTGTCAGCATTAAACCGCAGCTGCCCAGTTGACTAAACATCCAAGAACATCTTTCAATTGCGCTTTATTTGCCGCATCCTTTACTGTAGCATAAAATTTTCTATCGACGGCATTCATGAAGCACATGCTGGACACTACTTCTAGCAGATCGCTTATAAAAGCAACGAACAAAGTAGGCCTATAAGAACGCTTCCATGTGGCACGCAACTGCGCACTGATGCCCAGTCTGACACGGTTCTGTTAATACTGACACGTTGTCGTCTACCTACTAGTAAATCTCTGATCCACTGGAGTACGTTTTCCTTAATTGCCAAAGACTTCACTTTACGCAACAGCCGCTCATGCGCAACACTGTCAAATGCTTTGTCAAAATCGAGGTCCAAATCGTCACACTTGGTCCAAGGGATAACTACGCAATGTTTGCTTCGGACTCAAGCTAATACTTCGTAGTTAGCTCTGAACCATGTGTTATGTGTTCAGTCAATAACAACCTAAATCAGCACCGAAGCCATGGTGCTGATTAAACTTGTTGCTGACTGGGTAAAATACAACCAGCCCATGGTAACTTTATTAATTAGCACTACGGAAGTCAGCGCAGATTTTAGTTGCTACTTACTTAACAATATATTAATGCTTGATCGCATTCCGAGTAACAAGACTCGTGATCCGAACGATCGTCATCAAATAAGAAATTATCATCTCTGACCGCATTCAAACAAACGCATGAATGCGCTGTTATGTCTGAAGCGAGACCTGGCCCGTCCTCCGCTGCCAGCAGCGCTGAAGGCGCGGAATGCGCCACAGGTACATCAAATATTGAAGACCCGACCGCACTAGTGGAATTGGTGGAACAAGGCGGTAATTGTCAGAGTCACAAAGCATATCTAATAATCTATATGCACAATCATCTATATCTATACAGCACATCATATCTCTATATATAATATACACATCATACACATGGGCCTCCTCAGAGAGGCGGCCCACGGGCCCAGCATAGTGAGTGTAAGTGACAAACCAGAGATTTTATAGAATCAGTTCATTTTTAACTTCCTCAATATAACTGAAGTCTGAAGGTCCAGTGGGCAACTCACTCCAGCCTGGGTGGGGCCGTGGGACGGTGGGGGCAGCCTGGAGCTTCTTTTGAGTTTAACTTCTACAGCGAAAGATGAACTTTGATTGCAAAACAACTAAATAAAACACAATCTCCTGTGGGCGGGGTTATGACTGAGGCTAGGGAAGGCTCGGCAAAGTGGGGTAAGAATAGCACTCCTCACAAAAGGCAGTCCCTACTCCCTACTTACATAAACTAGTCATTCCTAAATCTATTAAAACTGTATTATGCATAGAGTGCTCTTCTTACCATTATCAAAACTCTCAGTTGAGAGTGGGAAGGAATTTAAATTGTTAGTTCCCACAAGTGTTAGGTGAATTTATTCTACTCAGGGTTAGAATACCTAGTGACTAGGCCAGAAACAAATCTATCATCAAAGTAGGCTACCTGAAGCATATTGGTAGGCCTACACCTTTTCTACACCTAATCCCCTGTTCTTCTTCTTCTTGTTTGATGATTACTGGAGCTTTGGAGACCCGTCCATGTAGCTCCACGTCTGCAGGGGGATTCAGTTGTTACAGCAGTCCCACCAGTCACACGACTGCTCCACAACTCAGAGACTGCAGCAGTCCCAGCAACTGTGTGCACATGAAGAATGTCATTAGCTCAAAGCATCATAAACATTGTGTCAATTCGTCAGCTACAGCTCATAAAATTAGGGAGTTATATGTCAATATCATGTTCAGGGAAATATTTTGCAGCGGGTAGATCAAGGGACAACATGTTTCAAAATAAAAACATCATTCAATATTATCAGGAGATGTTAGTGACTAGTTCATACTAAACAGAAGATGCCATTAAATTACCTTAGCTAGGCCAAATTACCCAAGTTAGTAACTAGAGGATGCCCTACCTTGTGCCACATACGAGAAACCAGACTCTAGGTGAGGGTCCAGCCTGGGTGGCGCAACCTGGAGCCTCTTTCAGCCAAATGTGGCTAGTGCAAACAGTATTTGATACAAATACGCTAACAAGATGTCTCTCTTATGGGCAGGGCTCAGAAGGAG
>NW_025943869.1:0-386 GCF_000764305.2 Hyalella azteca | reverse complement strand
GTCCTATTTGTGAAATGCACATTTGTGTTTAACCTTTATCTTTTAAAATTGCAACGAACTAAATTTTTTAGTAAGAGGCGCGTGATTTTGTATGTGTCTGTGGGGGGCGCTAGAAATTCACTAGGGAGCCAAAGGGGGCGCCAGCCTGAAAAAGTTTGGGAACCACTGATTTAGAGCTTGAAATCCCATCACAAAATGCAGGGAAATCGTGGTTCGTGGCTTCACGGCTACCCCCATACATGCACGTGCTGACACACAAACACACGCACACACACTCACTTTGCTTGAACTTGTTCAAAATCGTTAAACACTAATATTTTTACTTCATATTAATGATGAGATATGAATTGATACCATCTTTTTGGGGTTCTCTTGTGAATTTGAAC
>NW_025943868.1:0-527 GCF_000764305.2 Hyalella azteca | reverse complement strand
CAATCTAAATGTGTCGGCAAGATCTGAAGGCAAAAATTTTGCCGATAATGCGTCGCCGTAGGTCTTTAAATCTTTGTTCACTCTCTGCACAGTGGACACACAGTGTCGCACTGTGTCAGAATAAATGGATTTGGTAGCAGTAGCGGTATGTTTTCATTCTAAAGGCTTTTAAATAAATATGGCAACATTTTGTGATGTTTAATTGTTGCTGGCGTGTAGTGTGGTGTTTGGAGAATGGAGAGTGATGTAAAGAAAACAGAACTCAAGTTGCGTGTATGGTGATTTTTTTATAGCCATTCATTTTTTGCTACATCCTTAAAGTGTCGGAATATACCGCGTTTACCCTATATAGGTACAATTGTCTCCAAATCTTGCCCAGAAAAGTTAGAAAACACATTAACACATCTTACACATGGTCATGCAATCCCCATTCCAGGACTGGAAATAATGCGATATCAGACGTACTGATACGCCTGTAATTAAATCCGCAACATGCTGCGTAATTGCAAATATTCACACTAATTCCG
>NW_025943867.1:0-301 GCF_000764305.2 Hyalella azteca | reverse complement strand
TTAGAGGAACTGTTCTTTACTCTAGAAGCATTCTTGGAAAAATACACAAATTGAATAAGAAAATTCTACTTACGTTTCCCGATAGGTTTTTTGTGAACATTATCTTCAGGCAAGCAGTTCCACAATCCGACACTATAAAAAACGCCCGTAATTTCAAAGATCTGACATAAAAATGCCCGTAATTTCAAAGAACTGAGACAAAAATTCCCGTAATTTCAAAGAACTGAGATAAAAATGCCCGTAATTTCAAAGAACTGAGCATGAGACCACCGTATTTAGAGCGACAATATAAGAGAAGCGA
>NW_025943866.1:0-510 GCF_000764305.2 Hyalella azteca | reverse complement strand
AGTTTGTTTAAATTCTTTCATGAAAAATTAGAATATGGCACATTTTTGCAGCTGATTTGAAAATATTGCTTGTGAAATTATAGTTTTAATTTTAATCCGTAATTGAATCCAGAAAATTGTGCCCAATTTGCCAGATTGGTTGATGTTTTGGAGAATTTGGGAATGAGATAGTAAAACTTGAGAGTCAGTAGTCCAGGGTACAGAGGGTGCAAGCTGCATTGCCAATATATGCATTTATAGCCAAAGTGTCGCCAGCCATTTTCAAGATTTGTCGCTGTGTAATTGTAATAAGGCAATGTTGCTTACAACTTTAATAGTATATCCCTTACTCTCCACGCACTTTATTTTTATAATTGAATTTGAAGGCTTCGAGTGCTTATGCACTGCCTAGCCTGATCTCTGTCATTAGTTGCATATAAAAGGAAGAGACTTGGGCCAAGCCCCAAGCTAGAGAGCTCTGGGCAAGAATGGCTGCGGCATGCACCAAAGGTCAGAAGATCTTTTTCATGC
>NW_025943865.1:0-537 GCF_000764305.2 Hyalella azteca | reverse complement strand
TTTGTGTGGAGTAACGCTTGGGTTTGCCTGCTGCCTGGCACGCAGTATCGTGCAGTTCTATACCAGTTATTTGTTCTCTCTTTAATTGGAGCTCTGTTAGCTATGATTCTCTGCACGACCTTAGTGAGTAGCGCTTCTCCTGCCTACATGTTTTCCTTTAGTGGTGTGTGTTCATCACGTATTGATTGTTCACAACTGTTCACCACACAATGATTGTTCACAGCTGTTCACCCCACAATGATTGTTCACAACTGTTCACTATTGCTAGTCAGGTTATTTATAGCTTAACACCTGGTGTATTCAGAGGACCTAGCCAGTGAATTAGTTGCCTGAACCTTCATGTCGGTTCATTTTAGTCATGATCTACAAATGCAGTTCAGCAACATGATATAATGAGCCACCTCCTCTCACAATATGAGTTAATAAGCATGTCAACAGCTTAGCCTTTAACTATGTGACCGCGCACGTTGCCTGAGTTGAATATATCGCGACTGAGGGAAAAGTTTTCCTACAATCTCGTAAGTTTTTGTTCATCGC
>NW_025943864.1:0-1260 GCF_000764305.2 Hyalella azteca | reverse complement strand
ATATTATATTTTCATAAATTTTGGACTGCTTCCAGTCATACTAATGGTGATTGACTGTAATGTTTTTGCAAAACTTATACGGAACTAAATGATTCTCATACATTACTGTTGATGTTGAAGAGAATGAAAAATGCCTAAATTTATGTGGTGGTGCGAGCCATGTTTTTGTTGCAACTTTATATGCCATCACAATTACCGAATATCTCTTCATATCAATAAGCCATGTAAACATGGCACGAAACTCTTGACATTAATGCTCGAAAATGTGAACTGGATTTTCAAAAAACTTAAATGGAGACGCAACAAACAACTTCACTATCGGGGTAGACGTGGAACCTGGACCCACGGACAGCGTCATATTGGTGAGGCATAGCAGATCCCAGTCTTAATCAGCAGGAGTTGGATGAACAATTGGGAGTATTCAACGAAGAATAATCTCATTTGTCTAATATTATTCTACTCTGGCTTGGGTGCGTGAGAACTATAAAGCGTCTCACGTTGATTTGGGGACAAATAAAGACACTTTTTGCTCTCGGTATAGAATCCT
The DNA here is from genome assembly GCF_000764305.2 of Hyalella azteca. NCBI lineage: Eukaryota > Metazoa > Arthropoda > Malacostraca > Amphipoda > Hyalellidae > Hyalella > Hyalella azteca. The sequence continues at coordinate 713 of NW_025943864.1, read as the reverse complement.
GTATGAATAACAGATAATCTCATGTTACACAAATATAAGTACATGGAAAAAGATTTTAATCATTATAAATCAGTTCGTCTATTTAACAGAGTAATTACTTTGCGATTACAGTAGCAACACTTGGTACTTACTCTAATGAGAGGTTCCGGTGAAATGAATGTAAATACTAAAAGTTAGAATTATGTTAACTACGGATGTTGTATTCATCGAGGTGACGTTCATAAATAAAGAAAATCTTATTCTTACAATTTAAATCTAATTCTAAATTTCTGAATATTTTAATACATGAATTCAAAATCCTGAACGAGACCGCTACAGAACTTTCCGTTAATGTGTAAATTGACGACAAAACTCTAAGTGGAAGTAACGAACTGTGAGATTCAATTCATGGAAGTATTTCAGGATGCGAGGATTAAGAATGCTTAAATTTAGTTTTTTTCTCGATTATCTGATGATATAATAGAGCATATAGTCGTAGGTAGTAGCAAGTAAAAAGCTGTCAAACTGGCGAAATGTAACACCAGCGACCAGAGGTTGCCTGTTGGACTCAACAGGCAGTTTTCTTCAGTGGACCACAAATAAGTTTTTTATGAGCGTCCAGAAAAAATTTCACAACGTAGACTAAAATGAAATTTTACGATTCTGTCCATCAGTCCTTGGCATTGATTTCGCTATTGTCTTTGTTTTATCTTCCGTTTGACAAGTTTTCACAG
>NW_025943863.1:0-1571 GCF_000764305.2 Hyalella azteca | reverse complement strand
GACAGAGAGCGCATTTTCTCGTCGACGAAAACTTGAGGTCACGGACGGACGGACAGACAGACAGACAGACAGACAGACAGACGGACATGGCGAGCACAATAGTGCATTTTTTCCATAAATGAGAAAATGCGATAAAATTGAAAAAAATTACAAATGAAATAAAAAATTTTCTTTAAGAAGACTGCCAGGAAAAATGCTTGTTTCGTTGCGGTCATTCATTTCGTTACACCTATTTCGCTGAGATCGTAATGAGATTAAGTGCAGTTATGTACAGTTTGGTTATATTCTTATTTGTAAATTCAAAACCCAAGAATTTTTTTTGAGAAATTTTAGGCTAAAATTTATAGATTTGTATAGAATAATAAGAAATTGTAACAATCGCTAGATGGCATATATAACGATTGCCAAGGGCACATTTTGATGAAAATCTAAACTGAAATAAAAACTCGTAAATTACCATAGACAAAACTAGTTTTTAATAAAGTGTTTATTATTCAACATAATAATGTATGATCATTAATTAGGCAAATTATGATTATTCATCATACACTTGACTTGTCTTTGATGATGTGTAAATATGTAGTGTTTCCGATTCAGATTGTGTAAAGTTCCTACTAATATAGTAATGAATATAGCAATGACTATTCTCTTGATACAGTCCAAACAGAAAACTAGTAAAGGTAAAACTAGTACAGGTAAAACTATAGGGCAGTTAAACTAGTGCCTGTACGGTTAACTAGTAGCAGTTGGCATGATGCAGATTGTTTCTAATGCTATAGCGTTGTAGGGCAAACCCGTTGCAGATATCTACGGGACTCAAACCCAATATTCACGTATCTTGAATTGCTACTACTATAAAAGTTAGATGAAATCAATCCAATATTCACGTAGCTTATATTGTAACTACTAACAAATCTGCGGAAATCATAGCCAATATTCACGTATCCTAAACTTTAATTACAGTAAAAGTCTGCGGAAATCATAGCCAATATTCACGTATCTTATATCATAAATACAAAAAAAATCTGCAGAAATCAAATCCCATATTCACGTATCTTGAATTGTTACTACGATAAAAATCGAAGGAAATCAAACCACGTATCTTCACGGAGGAAATCTTCACGTATCTTATACTTTAACTACAACTAAAGTCTGCGGAAATCAAACATAGTATATAAGCATGTCGCGTTACCACAGCAAAAGTCTACGGAGATGACTCCTAAGATTTAAGTATCGCCGGGCGCGAATATTTGACTGGAATTATAGAGCATAAAATACATGAAAACAAAATTTATATTAACGAGATAGTATGAAATTATTTAATTAATAAAATTAACAGATGATATCGAAGAGATGACCATGAAAATTTATCTTCTTTTTTCGGATCTGCGTAATATTTGTATAGTTTATACAGACCACACAGACAACACAGACAAAACAGAGCACATAAACAATACAACCCGCGGGCTACAGAACACAGTCAAATTGAGCACGCAGGCTACACCCAACATACAGAGCATACAGAACCCGCAGGCCCCACAGAACACACAGACTGAACTGAGCACACAGGA
>NW_025943862.1:0-2395 GCF_000764305.2 Hyalella azteca | reverse complement strand
ATGAACGCATGGAACTAAAACAAAGCTTAATATAAAGGAAAAGCTGGAGAGGTGACGGAATTACCTACGATGTCGGAATATACCGCGTTTACCTTGGTTGGACAATAGGAAGTAATATTATGAAGTAACACAATACTAGAACAAGTAGTAGGTGTAGGTAAGTTAGTCATTAGTCATGTTAAATGTCAACAAAATGGTACAATGCAGTTGCAGATGCCAGATGGTAGTGTACATATTGTGCTTGGTAATTCGGTATTATTGCAGATTATCTACATCCAAAAAAAAGGGTGTTTTTTTTTTTGAATTATATGTTTTTTGGGGTGTAGATTACGAATCTGAAATCCATTTTTGGCGGTCGGCATCGGAAAACCGATTTTTTTCCGACCCAAAAATCGCGCTAAAAATGCCTAACCCATTGCACCTGTCTCTTATACACATCTAGATGTGTATAAGAGACAGGTTCTGAATTTCTTGATACGCCAAAGTGACGAACGATGTTCTATATTTCTTCGTATCGAATGTTCAACTGACGCAGGGTAAACTGGTTTGTGACATGTCNCCGTATTGGCCTAATTTGTATAGTCAATTTACGCGCATTGTTATTAGGTATTGATCGTGTCAATTTTGCCGGCCTGGAGGATGTTGGGAATGTAGTCCCAACATTGGCATGCAGGTTTGTACTGTTGATGTGCAGGTTAATACCCCTACTTGCCGCAACCAGTCCAGATTCCAGTCATTCATTAGAAGGCACCAATGGCACATCTAAACTTTACTGGTCTACTTATAGGACTCAAAAATGAACTTGAGGGAGAGTCTAAAATACTCTCTGCTTTGCCACTATGTCAGGTACAATGCAGAATTGCAGATGGTACCTAGTGTAGAAATTGTGCTTGGTAATGTTGGCAAATTTGAAAACAACAAAATAAAATGATACCACCAGTCCGCCGCCAGTCCACCACAGCACCACTTATGGCCAAATTGTGAATTAAAAAAAAGTTAAACATAGACTAGGCTAGGTACCTATAAAATTTACTTTTCAGTCTTTTGAGTAAGGCTATGACAAAGAATCAGATGTTGAAACTGATTTCTCCAGATTACTAACAGTCAAGACATATAAAGTATAGAATTGATTCAGCGCTGACAAAGTATTTTTTAGCCAAGACTTAAACTTTATCTTGAAGTTAAACTAAAATAATGACCGTTGTTTGCAGCGTCGTGCAGAACGGGCAACGGCACAGAGTCAGAAATGTTCACCTCTAAATGCAGGCTATGCAGCATTAGTAAACAGTTTGTCTAATCAAACACAACACCAAATTCGAGAAAAGTACCAATAATTAATTAGTAAATGCATTAATAGTAACTATCGTTAGCTTTAGGGCATTGTTAGTTGTTACTGACCCTGGAAGGAGATGTTATCTGCATATCACCTAGTATCCGCTGTTTACTGTAAACAGTATAGAATTGCAGTGATTCAACATGGCTACCGATGGTGCATTATCAATGGTATCGATTAAAACGTGACCAGCATCATAGAATATGGGACAAAAATAATAGTAATAATAAAGTAAAAAAAAAAAATCTGCGGGAATGGTAAAATTATTTAGAGTTGCAATTCCACTCATTAAAGGTGCTATAACATATGATTTTTATTCATCTCGACTTGAACGTTTGTATTTGTGTTGGTATATATTAATTTTCATGAATAATAAGTTTATACCAGACGCATAGTGGCATCTCTGTTGTTTTTCAACCGAACAATAACGGTAAAAAAATTTTGATGCGCTAACATTTTTTACCTATTAATAAACTATGTATTCCTTGCACTTTGTTTTTTTTTACCTAAAATTAGGAGATGCTTGTTTGTAAACTGAAACAATTTTAAGTTTTTTTCCAATAGTATTAAAAATTTTTAGACCACAATTTTCTTCTCATATGCGATAGTGAAGAATATTCTCTAAAGTCTAAAACGATGACACTATCTGGTAACATGAAAACCAATTTATTTATGCGCTAAAAATCAATGAGCACACACAATCAGTCAATTTACTGCTCTTTCAGCTCAAATTGACCTAGTAGCCGAGACGTTAGTAGCTATTCAAATGATTTGACAGATCTCAGCTTCAAATGAATTGCATAGCACCAGTTAATACTTTCATTCTAATAACGGCTCATAAGTTTTCGATAAATTTATATTTACGAATTTTGGTGGCCAAAAATTTATTTCTCCTAAATATATCAATATATATATTTTTTTTTTGCTGAATGAGTAAAGGCATTCTCGCGCTTTTCTGGAAACCTGGCTGATCAAGCCATAGTAGCAAAAGTCGAATTAAAAGATTAAATTGATATCGAGACTTTTCAAAATGCTTGAAACTTTATTTTTACACAACAGCTA
>NW_025943861.1:0-152838 GCF_000764305.2 Hyalella azteca | reverse complement strand
CACGATCGCCCCAAGCTCGACGGGTAATTTCACAAGATTCCATTTCGGCGCTTATTTCGCTCCGGCAACCGGAACCTAAAGCGGACATAGAGCTTCTAATTTACACCGTAACAAGAATTTGGGGCGTCCTTGTGCCAGCGGCTGACAGGAATAAAAGTTTCGATAGGGAGAGGGCCCTGAGAGAGGGACAAATCGGCCTTCAGATGGGCCAGAACAAGGGCGCGACCCAAGCGGGCCAAGGGGCCTTTGGTAACAGCCGGCACATGTAACTAATATTATGTACATCATCGGCAAGTCTAATGAATTCAACCAAAAATACGACTATATGCTTTAAAAAAAGGTAATTTGAAACCTTTATCGATCAAAAGTCTCATTTTTATCTTACTGTTATGTCTCTCAGAACCAAAACATGCGAGTTAATTACTTTGTCTCAGAGTGATCGCAGGTATTCATAATGTGTGTTGATGTTACGTGAGCGTCTGTAAACGAGAATGCTCGTTGAAGGCTATATCTAGCTGTTGCTGTTGGGTGCTAAAGTCGAAAGTATATAGAGTTCTAATATTACAGCCCTAATTTTTCATTTCATCATCCTTGTATGGCTATGTAAAACGCATTTCAGAAATAATTATGTTATTTTCATCGGTAGAAGCTGTTTAAGTGAAGCCAAATAAATTAACGCGCTACATGCAGTGTTACGATCAATTCACTATAATCTTTACTCTCACTATACAAACCTATAAGCTCCCGTAATCAGGAATGTTCGTTTTAAAATAAGATAGAATTAATAGTTTAGGTTTCTAGATTCTGTTCTGAACCTTTGAATCTTCCTATGTTAACTTTATTTTATACTGTCTCATATTCGTGGATGTTTTTCGCCTCAAAGTTATATTTTTATTTACTTCTTTGTTCTCGTAGCTCAACCGTCTACAGTAATCTCCATTTAATGTTCAGTCTATGAGATTGATTTCATAGTGTACGGAAATCATTGTATTAACAAATTCGATCCAATAAAATCTTATATTAGGCTTCTTTATGCTAATTTATGTGCTAAAATACCTACTGCATTCAGTTAACTGGTAATTAACATTTCACGTCGTGGACCGCGACGATTTTGCAATATTCCCAACGAATCTGGGCCCTTCCGCCTAACGGAGAGTTACCAGCAATGTTCACATAATTTCGTTAAGTAAACTTTCTGTTTTTTTGAGCTCGCTTCCAGTATAAATATTATAAATCCTTTGAAGTCGCACAGTTTACAAACAATATTTGCAATTATGAGAACCACAAATAAATGTTATATGCAGTTTGCATATGCCGATAATGAAAACTTTATGCACTGTCCACTAAAAACTGCTGATTGGTTTATACTGAATTTATTACGATGCAAGCTTTGCGTAATCACGATGACCAAGTGTTATAGAATGGGGAAAATATACAAACCCAGTAATGTTGATGATAAAACGTAGATAATAAACTGTCTCTTGAAGAACAAGATAGGCCACTGTTACAATACTATGATCACGTCAAAGAAGTCTAGTTTCAAGATAATCTGCACGAGCCATGACGCCATAAATTGTAATATAACTCTGTATCAAAACTAGCGAATACACAACAAATTTTGCGACTGTAATCTCGAATCAATCTCTGTAAACTTTTTCAGCGTTTGTTACTGAAAGCAAATGCTTCTCGATCGATTAGGCTGGACGTACAATCTGGTTAATAATTTTCTTGCAACATTAAATACTGAGCAGGCAGAAGCTGCTGCAATATTCAAATAATCAGCTCGGCGCAGCCCACTTCAACAATCGCTTGCAACATGACACAGGCCAGGGTTGCTGCAACATGGGCTGCACAAGCCAGCATGGCAGTTCGAGAGTCAATATACTGAGCTCGCCTCATTGCTTGCTCAGCATTAGCATTGCCAGCATCGCCCTCCTCAACCGAACTGATGCGGGCAGCTAATGACTTCCTGCACTACAGCAACACTCGATATAAGCTACATACGCCAGGGTGACTATATACACTTCACCGAGCTATTATATATTGCTGGCAATGCTCATTTATCTTCGCTGAAATATTCATGAAGGAAACATTCACTAATCTTTGCCGAGCTATTCCTACAGACAACAGTTACTGATAATTGAATAGATCGAGCAGCGTCCCTTATTCTTCACCGCACCCTGCATGAGGACAGCTAACGGTACTCTTCATCTAACAATTCGCGAGGGAAACACCCGTTACAACTATCAAGAGAAAAACTGATGTTGTCTGTATTTTCAAAAACGTCCATTACTAGGATATTCAACAGTGTTGTAAAGAATATGGTTCTTTGTTCGGGGGATTGTTCGGAATGAAAACTCTTAGATGACTAAACGGCTTATAAAAACAAAGAATGAACAATTGGAACGATAAGTTGAGGGTATTCGAACTTATAAACAATATTGAGCTCTTAATCAACGTAAAAAAATAAAATGATCATAACTTAAGTAAATGATTACGTACCAAATTGCTGAACTCTTTACGGCAAGTTCTGGTTAGAGACAAAGTTTTGCATAAGCTTGTCGACTCTGGTCCTATCTGAGAGGTCTAAATCTTATGAGCACGAGATAAGTATGCTCCGTTATATTCTTTACAAGTGTAAATCTCGCTACTGTTTACCGATCTTTTGTATGGTGCAATTCTCGTAACTGAGTACCATACCTCTTAACAGATAAATCAATTTTCTGTTTTCTACAACGCATTTTTAGGAGTGAATTTCTTGCTGAGCTACTCCGCGGTAATTAATTGGGCAAGACTTCATCCACGGCATCACAGAATGGGAGTTCTTTTTAGAATTTATACAGGTTAAGGCGCTCTTACGTTACGGAAAGATCACTCCGATTAACTTATAGAGACATCATTGCACCACTTACTTCTTTTAACATTTAAGCTGCACTTTTGCTGCGTACACTGACCAGACATTGGACGATAACATGCCACGATAATTCTGTATTGAATGTCCAGGTTTTGGATAATTAAATCATGGATTGACAATAATTATAGCATCGGCAAAATTTTTAGGCCAGCAAATTGGTTCTTTCTTCTGAAACAGCAAATCAAGTCCTGCTGTGGCTCATTTATCCTGATCGGTGTAATAAATGATCGCATAAGCTTGTCAATCATATTTCTGACATATTTTCCATATTTTTCATTTTTATTAATAGGAAAATATACATTCCAGTGTGCATTACTTGCAAACAGAATCGTTTCTTGGATACTTTTTTCGAGCAAATCCTAACAGGCACTTACGAGTATTTCTTACACATGAAGGTGTCCACAATTCATGCATACTTTTTTAGATGAGCTTGTCTATACTCTTCAATCACTTCCTCAAGAATATAATTATACTCATTCGGACTCATTACCTGGACTGAACTTACCTGAAATAGAATTCCTTACCTTAGCAAATACTTGACGTTGCAATGCCATGATCCGAGATGAAAAATTCGGGCAAATTTTTTAATTTTCGAGATACAAAATTCAGACGATTAAGCAAATTCGGCACGAAGAAGACCGAACTTGCATGACATGCAGCCGGCACTGTAATGAGGAGATAGCCGCGATGTTAGCTCTAATATAGCCGGCTAGCCGCCGTGTACAGACATGGCGCAACCTATGTACAGACATGGCGCACCACCTCATTTTCTCTATTTTTGGTCACCACGTCAAGGTGTTTAACTAACTTTGGTGGCGCCCACGTTCGTCCCACACGTCCGTGGGACTCAGCGGGGTTGGTATGTGGGCCATGTTGGCGCATCGCCATTATAACATCGCAAGGAATTATCAGTCATTTAAATGTTAATAAAATGTGGGTAGAATCAGCGTTTGCACCTTACGGTCATGCCTTAAAAATTTCGTTTTCCCTTCCAGTTATGCTTTTTCAAAAATCAGTCAAGAGAATAGAACATTTAAAATTAGTCACCGAATTAAAAGATTAAGTTCGAGATGTTTAACTGAAGAATTGTGGTTACCTCGAGTATTTTCAGTTGTCGTTATTTAAAAAAATATGTCGTAAAGTTCGCCCCAGATAATATCTGGAAGGTGCCACGAATAAATTAATTTAATGTGGATTAGTGAATTTAAACAATCAATCCTTGGGCCCGCTGTAGCCCCAGTCGCTTCATCCAACTAAGAACGCTGCTGAGAGCCAGTATGTGGTGGCAGCAGTAGCGCACCGACCTCTCAGAGAATTAACAACAAATATGCATGTTTTCTCTTAATTTTTTGGAAAACTTGGAAAAGTTTGAATGTTGTTCGCATACTTCATTCACTCAACATGTATTTTTAACGTCATTGAGAGGCATGCAAGAGCTCGACGCAAACAGTCCAATGTAAACAGAGCCACTGCGTCTAAACAGTTTACTTACCACAGACTGCCTGTTACGTGTGCTCTTTTTGAACTCGTGGCTCCTAATAATCTCGAGTACGTCTGTTGCCAAGTGCCAGTATCGAAGTTGAAATTTTATAGCAAAACCAGAAAGAATTACGTACGAAGTCGTAAGAGAAACCAAGGCCGTCTTACAAAATAATTATTTGTTTTGGTGAACAGGCGAGTGCTAAAGAATAGTGTGGTGAATTTTAAAGCAGCTCATCTGAAACTCGAACCTAGGGCCGAGTATTTCTCGACTATACCAAAACTTGGAAGACGATCTCTACCTACCAAGAAGGTCTAGCTTTACCTACCCGCATAAAATTAACGAGTGACGTTCGTTAACGCATTTACAGAACACAGTTTACATGCGTCGCTTTGTATAAACATAGAACTGATAAAACATTGAACTGATAAAACATGGAACTGATAAAACATGGAACTGATAAACATGGAACTGATAAAACATAGAACTAATAAAACATAGAACTAATAAAACATTCAACTAAAAACTTATAACTGATAAAACATATAACTAATAAAACATAGAATTGATAAAACATAGAACTAACGTTAGCAACTGCAAAGATCCGAGTTTCTGTTCTTATATAGACACACCCACGCTTCTGTTAATATACTTGCTTCTGCTTCACAAAAACAAACTACTCAAACATCCCTCTCCAATTCCGTGAATTTATTTCGCCAACTGACAACATTAAGGTCAAAATTATAATTAAGTTGCTCTTACTAATCCATTGGTAGATTTAGCTCGAAAATGAGTGAGTTATTTATACGTTCGTTTGGCAACGATCTTGGTTGGAGAACTTGCGCCCAATAGTCAACTTCGAGAAAAGTCCATTTATTTGAAGGAAACTTGCTAATAAAACTGTACTTATTGATTAAAACTAGTATGGGACAAGTTTATCGATATATTTAGAAATTGAATACATTTAGATGCAGGTACATCCTCTTCTAACACTGAAACTTAATTAACAGCACAATTATTGAAATCTTAGGACCAGAAATTTGCACATAGATGATTACACATTATACTTTATTCATACAGACCTATACATATTTTAAAATATTATTTTCATAATAAATCTGTCGGCATCCAAATTCCTGGTTTACTAAAACGATATTCTCCTATGTGCACTGTCTCAAAACTGCCATTACCTAAATTTTTTTAATATAGAGGAAACTTTTGAATGTTGAGTAGATGTTTTTATGGTTGTTTCTTTCTCTTGCAAGCATGATTAGATGCAAACTAAAAAAAATAAATAATAAGTCAGTGATTGGTACTTTCCATCAGTAAGAACATTTTAAATTTTCAAGTTAACATGTACACATTTAGGCTTCGGACGATTAGATATATTAAGCTATACAAATTTTGAACAGTATAACATTACACGTAGGTACCTCGCTATCATCACTCAGTCTCCAGCCATCATTTGTTGGTAATGTAAAGATTTCGATATTTAAAGCCTCAATCGTTTCTGTGAAATCTACATCTATTCAGATTGATTTCTACCTTCAAAAATTTTCCCTGTCCCACGTCAGCCAATTTACCGAATTGAAGTGAATATTGCCAAATGTTGTTCTTGCAAAGGCGAAAAATAAAATGCAACATTTTTTTAAAGAGTGTACTCCCATGTGAACAAAGTTGCGATATTTACAGATAAAAAATAAAAAATTAAAAGAGAAGTCAGAGTGATGAAGTGTGGAGTCATCATATTGAAGGCTACACAAATTTGGCACGATAATTCACAGTATTTAAGTTACCTACGCGATAAACGTGGTTCTTATGGTAAAGCTAAAATTGTGGAGCATGAGATATTATAATCACATCAATGAATTCAGAAGATATCTTGGATTTGTACAAAAAAAAACACTTTAAATGAAGTAAATGTAGGACTTAGTCAAATTCTTTCAGATTTTAATTTACAATAATTTTTCAAAGACTTGCAATCTTGAGATTATCCAAAACTCGAAAAATTTGATGGTTCATTAGGTCATCATCAGGTTAGACATAATTTTTTGCGTTATCATTCTTTAAAGCTGGACTAGAAACACTCATTATCTGGTATTTTGTTTCGAGTCACGCGGACAGGAATCGTTATTAAATATTCATACATCGTAACCGCGTCCATACATTGATTGAAATGATGCTATATTGACAAGGCATCAATAAGTGTTTAAAGAATTCCATGTATCCAGGTTTCATTTCAAATAACATCATATACCGAAAATGTTAGACATTCTTAATCCTTTAACTTCAGCCATGAATGAACATGTTACATTTTTTTAAGCCAAGAAATTTACCGACTGGTTCTAATTCATGATGCAAACTACCAACCTGAAGTAAAATGCGCGATGGAATATTTGATGGAGACACAATATTTGATATTAATTCAGTCGCTTTTGTCCATGGTATACATATCGAGCACGAGCCTGTGTATGGGCGTATCCCCGACGGTGTCTCTGAAGAAAAGCGCCTCCACCGTGGACGCCCTCACCGTCTTCAGCCCCGGCAGCAGCAGCAGCAGACGCCCGAAGCGCGTGGGCTGGCGTGGCAAGCGACTCCTGATGTAGTCGCTGAGGATGCACTGAGCCTGGTCTTGTAGCATCTCTACAGGGTGAAGGTCTACCAGGTCTCCTGCTTCTGAGATGAAAGTACCCAATAGATTGATTCTAATTTATTGAGAATCAAACTATCATTTATGCCATCGCTGAGTATGTTCCGCAAGTTTCTCACAGATCTTAACATTTTTTAATCTACAATTAACTTGGTCATCGGTTTGGTTTGCATAGGAAACATGCATCAGACAAATTACTTGATGCTTGAGCAATTATCGATTAATGGACAATCTTTCTGTTCAAAGAAATAAATTCCATAAACTGAGTTTCATTTCTTATCTTTAATAGCCATTAACCGAAATATTGAACTCGCACCTCAAACATCATCAAGGTTCCGGTAAATTTTATCAACATTTTATCTTTTTTACGTTCAAGATTTGTTAGTTCTACACCGACGTACACTTCAGGTTATGTACAAATCTTAGAATTAAGACTTAAGTATAAAATTCATTTATTCTATTCATGTAATCGCAGACCACATTACCTGGTTTGAAAAACAGCACCGTTTTTACTGCGGAAATGTTTAATTTTTACACCAACGTATACTTCAATCTCTGTTTATGTCTTCGAACTAAAACTTAAGTAAAAATTCCTTGACTTTATCTCTGTAATGGGAGAAGGCATTACCTGGTTTGAAGAGCAGCACTGCCTTGAGGCAGCCGCACTCTGTGGTGTCGGGGCTGAGGTGCCTGAAGCGCCTGAGTACGTCCTGTATTGTGGCGACCTCGCTGGCCGTGCGCACGTCTTGAGGCACTCTGGTGAGTACATTAGCAGACAAATATTATTTTTTGAAGTAGATAACAGTAAAACGCGAGAGAAACAAGGAAAATTGGAATAAAGTTTGGTATAAGGAACTTGAAGCTGATTCAGGTAAGCCTAATTCTTTTCAATGGAGATGAAGTGCGACAATACCAAACCAAAAATACATTGAAATAAAAGAAATTTTCACGCAATTTTGAAATTATTACAATTGATAAATGGATTTCAATGTTTAAGTTACTTATCTCTATTTCATTTCGGCGGTCATGATCAACTTATATTAATGGCTAGCAGGTAACATGACAATTTTCAATAATATTCTGAAAACACTTGACTGCCGATATCAACTGTCTGCTATAACCGCTCCTTATTTACTGCAAAACGCTCATTTTATTCCGACTGATATCTTCCCTTGGGCTTTACTATTAAAAACCTCTTAAGTGCACATAGTGTCCACAATTTCTAGCCTGTGATTGGTGGGTTTGGCATGAAACGCTATCGTTGATTGGCTTACGTAGTAAAAAAATCTTAAACTATATTTGATAATACGGCAACATATTGCCTGCATTTTATACCTCAGCGATGAGTGCATTTCAATAGGAACAGTTGAGTTTCAGGACCTGTGCCCATACTTTCAAGAAAAGTTAGGTGATCGTAAGTTCATCAGCGCATCATTAACGGCCTTTTAAACAAAATCCACCAATCATAGACAAGAAAATAGAGCGTAAGTACTTACGTTCACTTAGCGAGTTTTGAAAGTATGGCCCCTGACCTGAGAGACGCGGCAGGAGAGGTGAGTAGCGGGGCAAGGTCCACAGGAAGGTACCACTGTGCCAAGTGTACTAGGAAGAGCTCCTTCCATGACGCCTCAACCAACGTGCACTGAGCAAACACAAACAATAATAGAATTATGAGGAGAATAAACTGGGTTGGGTTTTTTAGATTATACCTGAGCAGACTGCCGTTGGCTTGAATGCGCGTCTTATTATTACTTATAGTTTACCCAATTCTGGCCCATAGGTATACAACCTTTATTTATTTTTATTTATTTCTGTAAATCTGATCCTATGAATCCAATAAAATCAACATTATAGTGTCAAGTGGTATATAAAATCACAGCGATTAATCTCTTTTCACTGAAAAATATCAAAAACATAGAGAATCAGTTCGAGGCAACGACAACATGCAAGTACGTTAAGCGAACGGTTGTACTCGACGAGAATAATTATTTAAAATATTTCTAACGTGCAGGAATGCAAATATACATATTTTCAGCCCTATATACGTAATATATAATCTGATAATAATTTTATAAATATAATACAATTCATTTTTTCCATTAGTATAGTACCTGGTCTTGTCGTGAGAGTGTTTGGAATGGAGCCAAAGACCTGATCCAACGCACCATCATGAAGAGCAGCCGAGCTGTGGTCTCCTATTGAAAAATGTTTCATGATTAAAGCGTTTATAATGCTTTCAGTATTTGAACTTTGTGATTTCATTTAGCATTTAAAGCATTTATTTTTTCAGCATTTAAATATCACGCGTTATCATTAATCACAGTGCTTTGAGAATTTTTTATTTTAAAATTTGATTCTAATTGCCTCAGACATGAATGCTTACCTGGAAAATTTCCCATGTGGGAGCAAAGGGGAGTATTGTAGGCATTGACGACATGGGGAAGTGAAAAGCTGTGGCCCCAATTGCTGCTCTTGAGAAGAGGTTACCGTTGAAGATGATGTTTGAACCATCGTAGGGATTACTCGAACTTGAGGAGGAGAGGGAGTGTCTGTTGGAATCGTTGTTGTTGTTGGGTGATGCCTGATTGGTGTTAGAGCCATGGTTGAACACAATTGTGCTTGATGATAATTTACTAATAATCGATGCTGCACTGGATGATAAATCGTCTATTCCATCTTCGAGTGTAGGTTTATTGTCGTGGAATGCACTCTCCGACATTTCATTCATATTCAGCCTGTTAGCGTGGTCACTGATACTAGTTATGATGCTATTACTGCTGCTGCTGTTGATTTTACTAGCGATGCTGTTTGTGATGTTGTTCAGAGCTGCGTTGTGCGACGGAGATGCGTGGAGCCACATCTGTGGAGAATGACGCTTGAAAATTAAGCGTAATAATAACAACGTAACCTTTAAGAAAATTTATTTAATTTTGGCGCATATCTAAAATGATGAGATTTTTTTCTTCAAAACTTTAAGTCAAAATTTCATATGTTTGCATTATTGTAACATTTTACACAAGCTTATTCTTCTTCGTTTGTATGCCAATGAATCGTTTTCTTCCGCTACCGAATAAGTCTTGGAGCTCTGGACCCAATATTTCATTAACAAAGTATTCTCAAGTACCCGAATAAGGTTTTGTTCATTCAACATATTCAAAAACAATAATTAAAGCCGGAGGTTTACTCGACACATCTAAAGGAAATGAGTAGTTTACTTACTTTTTCATGTTGTGGTGAGAACGGCATCACTGGGACACTCGCGTGGGTCGAGTGAGGTAGAAAGGGAGGAGTTGGAGCAATAAGTCCCTCGGTGAGTCCATGATGGGTATTGGGTCTGTGCTGGTTGAGGTGAGCGTGCTTAATGTTTGGTAATGTTGATGTGCCAGACGGTGGAGGTGGTGGAGGCAACAACATTGGCCTAAGCCTGGTGGAGTTGTTGGAATCGATGGCGGCGGAGGTGGCGGTGTAATGGAAGGGGTTGTGGTCCGAGTGCGGCAGCATTCCAGGGAACGTTACTGAGACGCCGGGCAGACCGGCCGTGTCCTTAGGTCGCGGCTTGCGAGGCCCGCGCTCGTGTTGTACTGCTGTGAGGAAATCGATAGGTGGTCAGTATTAAACCGGTAAATTTGCTAAATGGAAATTTTATGAACCCGTAAAATTTGTAGGCTGCGGTAGTGGCGCTGCCACTAGAAATGTGGGAAATGGTCAAGAGGCGGCTCAGGGTGACCAGACAAGAAAAGGGGGTATACGGAAACGAAAGTAGGAGGCGTAGAGGCCGGCGCTTAGCGCATAACTTGGTAACTCGGGTATTTTACAAGCGATGAGTTTACATCATTCAAACAAGGAACGTTCATGTACGAATCCATTACATTGATTTATACTTACATAACTTAGTCATTTGATTCTTTTTTCAATTACCCCTAGATTAGCGACACTGGAATTGTATGAAAATACATCTTATAAAAAATTCTACACCCAATGCTTTTATGCTTCCATTCCACGTTTCTATAGTCATTTAGAATTTTAACACAAATTTTCTCCCTTTATTAGTTTAACCCTATGTACAACGTGCCAATTGACTTCTTCTTCTTCTTCTTCTCAATTGACTTCTAATTACTTATCGATCAATGAGCACGTAAGACTCAAGATAACAATAAATTTTATAAAATCTTCTTATGTTTATTAGAAATGACTTCAATGAATTCTAGGGCCAAGCACCAGAATTGTTACAACTTCTTATTAATTCAGGCATTTAAAATTCTTCCTCATTGCATCTTATTTCATGCTTCATCCGCCCTTTCAACAGCATTACTCAAGGAGAGCATGTAACTGGTAGCATCATTGATAGAGAATATGACATGATTCAATATTCCCAGTAATACTGAACCAAGAGAGAAAGTTTAAGTTGGTATTAATTGGTTGCATAACCTTAAAATGTCTTGAAATCCTTATTATACTTTCATTGCATTGAACTGCGCATGTTCAGGCGGTGAGCTGATCCCAATTCTAACTAACACTAAATTTACGTATATAATTGTATTAAATCATGCATTAACGGAAGCTTAGAACAATTTTATATCTCAACTTTTGCCCTGAAACAATTGGAGGAATAATTAACTTATTTTTAGAATTGGTTTTCGATACCTCACACAAAACATGGAGACTACTGCCTCGCATTATCAACTCTTTTATAATAAATTCGCAAGTATAATGATATTCTTGTTCTTACGATCCTCCAACAAGACACTTGTGCTTCATCATACATCACTGGCGGCCATTCATCTTTATAGCTGCTGATTGGATGTCATGTAGGCGAGCATTGGCCGGCGTCGAACGACCTCCACAGGAGACACAAGAGAGATGTGTCGCTATGGCCTCTTGCTTTTACGCTAAATACTACCAATTTCGTGGATGAAAAAATCGATAATTCTTTGATATACGATATTATTGAGGGAATCTTGTTCTAACGAAAATTTTATTCTTTTTTCGATGAAAAAAATTCGCTATTATCACGATATACGATATTACTGAGTTCTATATGCAATGCACGATATTATTGAGTGCTGTGTGCGTTGTAGGATATTATTGAGATAATTTTACTCCCACGCTAAATTTTCGTAATTTTTTGAATGAAAAATACGGTTTTATGACGATAAACGATATTATTGGAATGAAACACATCTTTAATTAAAGCATTACTATATCAAAGCATTTTATACGAAATTATATTATTTACGCAAATGTGTGTCTTTACCTTGTTGTCTTATCGCCCTAAAATTACTGAACGCAATTCGGCAATTCGCTCTAATACTTTCTGTGCCCCAGTTGGACATCCGTAAAAACATTGGGCTCAACAGGACACATTTTCAAGCGGATTAATATTCTGATGTGGAAGTAAACACATTGTTTGTAGTAAAACCTTGGCGAATCACGCATAAAGAAAATGATTACCCATACAGCTTTGATTAATTTTGCAGAGACATACACTTTTTTCATAAATTAAAGCTTCTCTAAATTATAATTTCGCATTCGAAGCGAGATTATGCAATTGCTGCTCTACCGTAGCGTCCACTTATTTGTTGAATTATCATAACAGGTAAAAATTTGAAAACTTAAATGACTACAAAAAAAGATGGCTTAAGTTAGAATTTTACTGATCATAAATAAATGAAATAAATATCCAACTTCATGAACAATTTATATCAAAGATACATTTAATTTGAATGTTAGCCTCGCTGCGAACTGCCTCCCTAGAAATATTTATATATCCTCATTTTCGCTATCACAAAATATCAAAGAGCAGCTCACTCACCTGCTCTTATCAATGATATTTATAATAGTTTATGTTTAATTTTAAAAATTAGGAATTTGCATTACTAGGAACTAGGTAGGTTTGGGAGAGAGCTATTCCTTAGACCGGGTGCAGGGTGAGCTGACGCTATAGATCAACATGCGTGACTTCTACCGATGGCGCAGGTAATTAGCTACCTAAGATGTTGCAGGCTTCACAGCTCACACGGGCCATACCATATATTTTTTCATGAACTACAACTTTTCGCTCGTAAGTTCAACGACTCTCGTCTCCTTATGGGTAATGATTAAATAGATGAATTAATTCCACTATAATAACTCATCATTTAGCGCCAACAATGGAATAAATATAGTATAAGATGGAAACCAATTAATTGATGATCGTACGACCATAGTTTGTAGTGGTAATTAGACTCAATTCTAATTTAAGCCGTACGCAGATACCAAAAATTGTTTTCTGTAGCATGTGTCTATCAACAAATTATCAACACAAGTTTAAATTGGGCCACTTATCATTAATATTGGTCCCGGCCTTAACAATCAATACAAATTTAATGATCCTAATTTTATGTTAAGAAATACAAACAGCTCAAGTATTATTTTTTATGAGCGATTGTCCAATGTCTTCCAAATTTTACTCTAGAATTGAATTTACAAACATTATAAACTAATATCTCTGCAGATATATTAAAAATTTACTCAAATTCACTTCGGTTCGAAATGACAAAATTTTCAAATAAGATCACCAGGTTCGTCCTTTAACATCGTCAAAAAACTGCTATCTTAGAGGTAATCGTGTTACCTTTTGGCTCTATTTAATTGTAAGGAAGTAAATAAGTTACCAGAAAAATGCATGATAAACTTAGGTATACATGCCTGGTAATTTTTTTAGACCAAGTACGAAGCCGTAATATACCGATATTTCCCTTCAAATATGTTTAAAAGTAACACGAGCCGGCCCAACAATGGAACCTTCAGCCGGAGCTGTAAAACGCAGCTCAGAAACTCGCTGAGACGATTGCGGAAAAATCGCGGCTTTTTCGAACGCCTGGTCACATCAAAAAGCGCCTAATTAGAGATGAAAAGTAGTGTGAATAGCAGAAAGTTTTAATGCCTGCACCAAATTCTTTGCAAAGTCGATGAAATCGCCTTTAGGTCGAGCCAACGGAAGCGAGCGAGAACACAGGCGAGGATTGTCGAACGGAGGGCGGAACGGTGCACAAAAGAAGACTCTTGTTCCGCTGAATGGCATTCCCGCTACGTGCGCGAACTCGCAACGCCCTTCACTTAAAGGATTGGGAAGATAAGATAACATCCGAAATAAAATTAATTCGATTGATCAAAACTAATAAATCAAATTCTTAAATTACTCCGAATAAATTTACCGTTATTGCTTGCTGGGCGTAGGAAACCATCGTGAGATCTCGTTATTTCAGTTTATCTTTAAAAAATTTTCTAAATACTCGTAAAAATTTCTATAGGGTAAACACGATGCAGTAGGGTTTACGATGAGTATAGGGGTATAGGGTTTTCACGATGAGTAGCAGTACCTAATATGGATGGTTGTCAACTTGTCGGCAGTCGCTAAATCAGTGACTAGAGTTTGATTATTGGAATATAAAATAATTGTATTTGCATGTACGAGAGTAATTGTTATATATATACATAATTGTTATATCTTATATAGGTGAGTCTTAAAAGTATGAGCAAGATGGTTCATACGTTTCGTCCTTACAAAGATTCAAGTCAAGTCATTACTCATATCGAACAAATCTCAACTCAAACATGAATAAGTTAGGCGCCCGCGTTACATAATAGTATTGGTGAACGCTAACATGAAGCTTTATACAGTAGAGGCTATGCTATCCTTTAAGTCGGTCATGAGGGCTTCATGTTGTGGTTATTTCACTATAGAAACATCTCATATTGGCTTTAAGAATCAGGTTTGCATTAAAAAAACGAAGCCTAACATTCCCATCAAAATATGCAGATAAATAATAGATGAAAATTACCGAAATATACCTCAGCTCTATTGAAAATATTAAATATAATTGCACGGCATATTTTCTTACTAATTATTGACTTTAAAATATTAAATAAAGTAAGTGTATAATAGCCACGCTAGCAGGTAATTTGATGCCAGCAATTATCCACATGTTGGGCCATCTGATGCGGTGGTTCACAACCTTGGGGGAAATATAATTACCTAATGATGAATATGTATTACATTTGGGGTTTAGTTGAGAGGCGATGAGAAAATTGAAATTTTAACTTTGTAACTTTGTCTAGATGTCCTCAAAATCTTGTTGCAAACATTCCCATCCATCACATTGTTGCTCGGGTCATTGTACACAAAAGATACCAGACAGGAAGTAAATGTTCAACACTAATAAAATGAAACTTCGGGCAAGTGATTTAGTTTAGCCCACATCTAAACGATGTCTCCATATGCAAAACGATTATTATTATCTCCAATTTGATTATATCATAACAGACTGAAAACAAAAACATCCGGGCTTCATTTTCCCATAATAGAGGCCCCTCCGTAACCTCAAGACATAACTTACGCTCACGTTGACCTCCCGCAAGAGATTTCTACTTGATTTTGTGATACACCTTCTGAACGATAGCTATGTTTTTGAGCACTGAAACAAAAAATGTTTTCAATGCAAGTCCACTTATGATCACCAATTATCGAAGACCCCGGCTTGTCGTATGCCATCAGGTCCAATCGATAAGGAATGAACAAACTAATTCATAACATGAATTCCAGTGTGCATCGTCATATATTCACTTAGATCTATTCAATTTCAATATATTCACAACTACGTAATACACCACGCCTGGCAGACCTACATTATAAATAACTAGAACTACAATTAATCAGCTTCATAGAAGCTGCCAAAATTTTCTGAACGGGAGTTATTCTATTCCTAAAGTATTCTTTTAAACATTTTTCGTCGGATGTAAATAGTTACTGAGCACATATAATTTATTGACACAAACTCAACTATTTACAGAAGCACATAATTTCATTGGTAGTCCGTGGCCTCATGAATTGTCACTGAATTAAGAAGGTTTAGCATAAATCTTCCATTACGATTTGTGAAGAAATATACATATTAATTTCGATAACATTGCGGCACTTTGAATGCCGGTGATGTTGTTGGCCTGTTTTTTTCTCTATTTTACGCTTAAGTTCAGTTCGCCGTGACTAATTAACATAATGCCACGGGATTATGGTGATAGTAAATAAAACAATTTTCTGCGTCTATGTTTTGGTTTCTCAACTCTGGAAGTATAAAACTTAACTTCTATTAGATTTCACCTTACTTTATTAACCATATCACACAAAGTGCAATTTGTGCCATGATGAGTGTAGCTGAATTTATTTAAGTGAATTTATTGAATGATGAGTGTAGCTGAATTTATTTGAGTTGTACAGTCAATTCATAATTTTAACTCTCTCATGTGTACCTTTTCAGGATGTAAGCATTATTATTGTACATGTTCTTACAAAGATGAGATGGCGTCAGTGTTCATGGAGACGGCGGACTGCTTGCGGTGACACGCGGGAAAGTTTACGCTTCGGCGGCCCTTTTTATTGTCCTGACGCGGCATGACCGGCACGACCGAGCCTCCCTTAATTTAGTGAGACTCAGGACAGCCATACAGCGTTGGCAGTTCATTTGGACCGTTTATAGATAATTGACGTTTAATTCATGACCATGCACTGCCTGCCTCCATTTACTTTTGTAGAATATGTAAGTTACTAGTAATATATATTTATTAATTTACTATTCATTGAAATTTGAAACTCGTTAACTTGATTACTCAAAGAAATTAATATTTAAACATCTGCCTAAAATCCTGAACAGTGTCTGAGCATATTGTATTCATATCAGTACCATGAAAAAGTGTTATTATTATGAAGTAAGTTCGCTAGCTGCTCCCGCAGAGAGCCGCAAACTGCACAGTTTGAATTCTCGGCAACAGCGCCTCATAAGTACAGTGAACTTGTCCTGCCGCTGCCGCGTCTCCCGCCTTGTTTGATGTCAGTTAGTTCTGTGTTGTTGAATTATGTAAGCCAAATATATTTGTACATATTGAATTGATACGATTCCGTGAGTTCACATGGAATTGCAGGAATGAGAAGGTCACCGAACTAAAAACTATTCCGGTTTCAGATATTTATGATTGATCCGGGATATTAAGATTTCTTGGTTATTTGAGTTTACTTGCAAGCTACTAACGTTCCAAGTCCAAGAAAATAGTTTACGTTCAACAATCATTTTTCTGAGAAGCTGAAAGAAAACTTTCCACGGTAAACCCTCAACTAGCCATGTCACAAAATGCTAATCGTAATTAGGTTGGAAGAGAAATCAAATTAATGTAGCGAATGCGAGAAATATGCTATTTGTGTATGTTAGAGCCGCAAACCGCACAGTTTGAATTCTTGGCAACAGCGCCTCATAAGTACAGTGAACTTGTCCTGCCGCTGCCGCGTCTCCCGCGTTGTCTGATGTCAGTTAGTTCTGTGATGTTGAATTATGTAAGCCAAATATATTTGTACATATTGAATTGATACGATTCCGTGAGTTCACTTGGAATTGTAAGAATGGGAACGTCATCGGAACAGAATTTAAATTAATATAGCGTATGCGACAAGTATGCTATTAGCGTTTATTATGTTGCATGGAGGTGAGTCAGCAAACAATGAATAAGATGATTCATGATGCTATTAGCGTATATTATATTGCATGGAGGTGAGTCAGCAAACAATGAATCTGGAACCCGTTTCTTTTGGAGGTTCATGTCCGCAGCGCACCAGCATTAGTACTATAAGTCCATTAATAAATGAAATTGTATTGTTACGTCGCACAACGAAGTGAAATATGAGCAGCTTTGAAAGTTTATAAACTGTTAATAAAATGTCGTTCACGTGAGTAATTAGAATGCTGAACAAGTATCGATATAATTTATAGTATAAGTAAAATTAGGAGATTATTTCAGACTAAATAGAAGGATATTGCAATGCAAGGTACAAATAATTAATACAATATAATAACTGGCACCCAGTACACCAGTGCTGGCCAGTGCAGGCCTCCCGCTGTTATGGCGCGCTGTTGCCTGCCACAACATTTGCCTCATTTGACCTGCAATAAATAATAAAGTCAGGAAATGTCAGCATCAGACAGAAGACTAAAAACTAAACCAACTTCTGGCCTAACAAATAGAAGATTAAACTTATTTTCTTGAAGTTTGCACCGAAGTCGCGTGTAAACAATTTAAATATTGAACTTCATCTTTCCTCGGAGTTAACAGTAAAGTTGCTCGTATGAGAACACAAAACTTTCTCATTTAAATGAAGTTTATTCCGAAGTCTCACAGCAAATTAATATTTCGTAGAACACCACAAAATAGTGAGCACAAGTCGATGTTTCACGAAAAATAAAAAGGATTTCGTGTTTTTTAAACAATTATTTCCTTTTCAAAGAGGCGTTTTACTTCATTTCGACGTGCACCACATGAACGTGATCTACGTTTTATGAAGCCAATTAATTTTATTTTAGGCAGTTATACTTTTATCGTCAATTACAGGCAGATGTTGGTCCTTTTAGCCCCTTGATCCACTAGATTAAAAGTAAACAAATACATTTCAATTTATCGCTATTAGACGTTACTGTATTGTTAAGTTTGTAATTTTACGATTGTCAGCTTAAAATAATTATAAATATAAATTAATGATTATATCATGAACAAAGCTGCAACAATTCAATAGACACCACATATAAGCTACTGAGTAGCCTTCAAAATTTTTATATTTTTTTTGCATACCTATTGCTAGCATACTAGGGTAGGAAATTATTCGCCACATGTTCGTAGCTACTGAACATGTAATACTCATTTTGCCCAAACTAAACTATTTCAAGACAAACAGAATTTTCCGCCAATGCCCCACTATTCAAAACAGTGCATAAAAATAGACGACTAAACTACCTGTAATGTTAGTAAAAGGCATAATTATGTATATGGTATTGGCTGAACTGAAAATAACAAATAATAATTGGGCACATTTTCTCCACCCAAAAATCACCTAAGATCAAATTCCACGTAATTCAACCACAGAATGATTGGGGGACATTGTTGCGTCATTTATATGAAGCCTCATTTGCGGCAGAGAAACCATTAGTAAAATGTGAAGTGTGAATGTTTTCCATGTACTGAATTATTAATAATGTTGAATCGAGCTTGAACCGCTCTCCGTGAACTGTGTTTTCATCGAATTCATATACTTCTACTCATGCCGTCGTAATGTTTAATAGTCGAGTATCCAAAAAACACAAAGTGAAGATATCTTATTATAAATCCTTTTGAAGTTAAATTCGTTGTGACGAATGCGACGAGTCAGCGTTGTGGTGGTTTAAAGACATGAATTGATAACTTATCAAATAGTGTTTTAATTTTTTGGCTTCTCGTGTCAGGAAGTGAAACACCTAATTTTGAATTAGAATTTATCTTACGATTAAACCGTATTTATGGAAGCCTCATGTTCGGAAGAAAAACCTTTAATAAAGTGTGAATAATGAATGCATACCATATACTGAATTATGAATGATATTCAGTCGAGCTTTAACCCCTCTCCGTCAATGGTGCGTGGTCATCGAATTCGTGTATTATACAAATTTTCTCACCGTATTTTATCGTTGATTATCCGGAAAAACTTTGGAGAAATGTCCTATACCATAAGACACATAAATGAAATACGTCATTATGTAGAAATTATAAGACATGAATTAATAACTTAATTTCGGAAGAGAAGCTGCAGGGTCCTCAATCGTGCAACTGGAGGCAATACAGAGACTGGAGGCAATACAGAACTTGAGACTGGAGGCAATACAGAAGGAAATTTATCAGTTAGCATAAGACTTAATACCGATAATAGCTTTTAATATTTTTCTGTATGCGGTGTACCAATTTGAAGGCATGAGCGCAAGTTAGGCACCGTTAGGATGCTTACCAACCACACCGACCGCTGCTTGAATTGATGATTTCCTATAGCTTTTCTGTAAGCTTCAAATAATGAAGTTGGTAGACAATACCTTTTTAATTTTCAAACACACGACTCTTTTCAAACCTCATACATAAATAGTTACTGAGTATGTAGTTAAATTTTCATTACCAACTAAACTATTCAAGCTGCACCCTATGATATAACTCCGTCCGTGGCAGCCCAAAACATGATTGCACAAAGGCTCACGAAACTTAAGACTCTCATTACCATTTGTTGACAAAGTCACGGCAAAATAGCGGCAATTCTCACAGTTTTTTAAATTGCAAGCAATGATAATCAGGCATATAGTAATTGCCAACTTAACTGTTTACAGGGGCCATGAACGTGTCATGGAATAAACTTCCGTACAAATCATGACAGAACGAAAAAAATTAAGCCAAAGATCTCTTGTTAACATTTGCAAAAAAATAACAGCGTAAAATTTATGCAACACGCATTTGCTTTATTACATATAATAAATAATTATTTTACGAATCATCTTGTCTAACTTTGTCACTCCGGAGTGAAGATAGACGTACCAGAGCTCACTGGGAAGGTGGTTTTAAGTTTTCTCTTTGTTAGGAGCCCCTAACTCATGTAAATAGAATATTATCGTGAAAATGTATGAAATATAACCGTACGCTTGATCTATTGAGCAATGTTTTGAGAATGCAGATTTATTCCAATGTAATGGCCAAATGCTTCTGATAATTAAATGTGATACGGATTCAAGGGAGTGGCCACTTTACGTAATTATTCATATTAACAATACGCCATACGGCCATACGTGTAACAATACATGTAACAACACATGTAACAACACGACATGTAACAACACGACATGTAACAACACAACATGTAACAACACGACATGTAACAACACGACATGTAACAACACGACAAGTAACAACACGACAAGTCCTCCCGCGTCTACCAGAACCTGCAGCACTCCGCCGGCACTCACCCTGTGTAGGCTCCCATGTCATGCTGTTTATGTCCTCAGAGATGAATAAATTATTGTATTATCCCTTGTGTAATTTTCTCAGCAGTACAAGACTGTCCAGTTTTTGGTAGAGGTGTCAGTAATCGACGGTATCAATCGAATAGAATAATAATAAGCATGAACGCCCCTAATTTATTAATTCCTCTTGAATGATGGACTGGTTAAGTATCAATTATGTGATTATTTATTGTGATTCCACTTCAACACAGGCCTTGCAGTTGCCGCAACTGTGCTTCCAAGAAAGCCTGCTCCTCTGGCCCAGGATCGGTGGCTCCTCCAAACCATCTCGTTATCAATGCAGCTCAGCGGGGCGCTTCTGACGACGGCACGCTTGAGCAGAACCTCAAGCCTGGTCTCTCGGCTCATGAGACTAGCTCGGATGCTGCCGCCCCAAACGAACATGAAGAAGACGAACAAAGAAGGCATGTAGATATACCATAGAACATTTGCGTTTTGAATGCTGTAAACACGCAATTGTCATCTGAGATCCCATTCACGGATTAGGTTAGCCCCCAGCCTACTGAAACTATAGTAGACATTTCAAATGCCAAGCCTTTAGCACAGACTCCTGATTCATTCCAATTTCGTCTACTATATCAGCCAAAAAGCGTAAGAGAGAAGAAAATGAAAAAAAAACATCTATTGGAAAAGTGGACAAAAGATTGGAATGGCCTAAACACAAGCAAATCCGCACCCTAAAAAGCTCTGATTCTAGATCAGACAACACCCCTTTGAAGAAGCAAAAACCTTCAACCAAAGGCAAAACTACGTCTGTCAGCTCCAATGTGTCTCGAGATTTTGCACTGTCTCAGGAAAAAAAATGATTGATCTGCCAGACACAAACCAGCACTCATTATCGATTGAGAACTCGCCAGTTGATGATGCTACGCCGGTTGCGTTGGGCACCAAAAGAGAGTCACTCCCGGCACACCGGAGGGTCTTAAAAATGTTCAAGCTGATGCGGCAGTCTTTAAAAGAATGCGTGATGCAAAGTAAGTGCAATCGGTCATGAATCAGCTGAATGCCCAGGATTTATCTGAAGAGACAATACTGATGAGCTTATCGGAGTCTTACTCGTCCAACGTCAAGCAAGGAAACTTGATTCCGTCTCCAAGATTGAGATTCACAATATAATCTCCTCATGAAGCACGTTTATTTTATTGAATTTTACTGAGCAGGACTCAAATTGAAACTGAAACCGCTTCACCCAAGCCCCGAACCACTGAGCACACACAACTTCCACTCGCCCGCAAGGGCAACTCAAACAAATCAATGGCAACACGACACCCCGCCTACAAAGAGCACATAACAGACCGTTAACACTTTCTAAGTGCAAAAAAAAAAAATAGATAATATAATACAATACAATAAAGTCATCGTAATTTTGATCATTTGGCAAACTAATAACAGTTAAAAGTCGAATAATCCTAAACTAATTCTAAAGTTTAGGATTAGGACTCCAGCACCGTGCGAAAAAAGTTAAAAAAAAAGTTTAGGACACCAGCACGGTGCGAGCGACGATCTTGTGAGTTTGTCTCAGGGGGTTTCTCTGCCCTTCAAGTTGCAGGTGGCAGGTGAGACGGTCTCAATGTCGTGGCTGTTAGTCCAATTACTCAAATGTAATTGAAGTGATGAAGAAGTCTGCAATTTTCTTCGAAGCAAAATATGTAGAATTATTTAATTAATTTTACGCACATGCTACGAAGCTGTTTGGATCGCGCTAGAAAGATGTGGTTTAGTTTTGTTTATAAAAAAACGTTTCTGTTGAGGGCCGGCGACTTGAGTGATGTGGCTTTGTACTCGGCATTGATGGTAGCTTAATATTTTCATGTAAAAAAGTGGCTTTTTGAAACCCCTCAGTCACTCTTGGAATTATTTTCGTTTTCTACTTGATTCAGAGGGTAGACTTGTTAATTTTCATTGTGTAGATGCAATCCCATAACCGCGCTTCATCCTCAGTCCGAGTAGTGAGGATGGAGGAAACAAACAGCATAGGAATTCAGTTGATAAAATTACCTATGTAAAACGCATGAATTTCCATAACGAAAAAACGTTTCAATTTTCAACTGGAATCTTAAAAGATAATCGAAGAATGAATTAATTGATTTTGCACGAGTTTTTATTGCAATCTTTGAGGAAATCAACATGCTGGAAACTGCTAGGTGATTGATAAACGTTCAGACCAATAAGTTAGCCGAATAAGTTATAAAAGAGTATTTATTTATTTAAATAATAATGAATAGATTCAATGAAACATATATTTAAACCGTTCAAGTTGACATCAGCTTTCCGATTACAGCCCGATCTTACTTGGTGTAATTTCATTCTAATTAATAACTAAATCTGTCTATTGATCAACTGCTTGTAGAGCTTCAGTTCATAAATGATTGAAAGGTCTGCGCTTAATTCGGTAACGATACTGAACTAAGCTGAATGCATTATTTCTCAGCAGTTGGTGAGCGACGATAGCTCAGTTAGAGATGATAGAGATGGAACCTCCACAAATATACATTCAATGGGAGGTGTTCAGTAGCTTTTTATATGATAAGTTCCATATATCTAAAGTTAATGGTAATTAAGATAAAAATAATTGATTAAAAATTTGAGGCGCATTACGAAATCGTCGCGAAAGGGTCTACTTGCTTAAATCTAAGATTGCGTCATAAACAATTGCTGCTTAATAATTAATTAAAAGAGATTGGCATTGCTAAGTCACAGCAGAATTTTACACTGTTATATTTTAGCAGAGGTGGGCAGTAGCGCGCTACATGTAGCGGCCGCTACATTTTCAGTAGCAGTAGCGGCGCTACATTTAAGGCAATGTAGCGGTAGCGCCCGCTACATATTTAAGTAGCGATACGAGGTTTTGCCGCTACAGCGCTACCGCTAGATTTACAGATAAAGCCTTTAGATTTCGACGAAAACTTGAGGTCACGGACAGACGGACGGACAGACAGACAAACGGACATGGCGAGCACAATAGTGCATTTTTTCCATAAATGAGGAAATGCGCTAAAAATATATCAGTTTAGGCATTGATTGATTAGGTATCAGCGGGATGCTGATGCTGATCTTATTTGATCAGCATTATAGACAGTGTATATATAGACACAGTTAACATCCACTTTATTTGAAATTGTATTATAAAAAAGTGTATTGTTATCGGAAAAAAATGTCGCCTAAAGCTACATGAAGCATTTTGATCTCGTTTATATGAATATGGAAAAGAATGCGATATTATCGGACGAAAAGGCGTCAAGTTGGTTATGAATGGAATATGATGGTAAGCAAGTTTTATGTCTGTTTTTATATTTGTCGCTGCTTAAATGCTGGTAATTTATTAAATGATGCGTAATAAACAGTTTCTCTGGCATCATTTTTGACGAATTTAATTGTTTGACTAATTCTTTTGCTGCAAATGGACTCACTACGGATAATTGAGTCAGTTCATGATGAGTTTTTGTAAATCATCTGAGAATTTATTAGACTGTAATATTCTATTTTATTGCAATAATATTCTTATATAATATTTATTAGACTATAATATTCTATTGATGCACAGTCCAACGAACAACACCAGCTTTCTTTTCTCCACACCCAGGACAATGTTGGTACCAAAACATTATGGTTACCCTAAGAAATCTTCAGGTTTTTATAAAGCAGCGAGCATCATTACCAGAATCTCTAATTCTGCCTAAACTCTTTAATGTTCAACTTAGCAAATTTGGACACACTCTTTTCATCCTCATTCGAGTAATAGGGATTAGGTCACTAATAACTTGGCACTGATCACATCAAATTATCAACGTTCAACACATGAACTTTCATTTCGACAATAACGGTAATTATGGACTAGGAGCGCGCAATTAAACTAATCATCAGTTGATTCGCCGGCTGAGACATTACTAGATGAGAAGAAATGTTAACTAAAAACTGCAATATAGTCGATGAACCTCATCAAACTTATGAATTAAAAAATCACAAGCCACATCGTGAATTTAAAAATATCAAAACTTCTTCACACAACATTTTCATTCACTATTCTTACAAACATGGTAACTTCGAGAGGTCAGTGTGTCCTAATCAACAATTATATATCATTGACGACTCGTTCAAATAACTAATAAGTATAGACTGATTATGTGTCAAATATGTCTATTGATTAACTGCTTATAAATCCTCACTGCGTGAAATAATTATTATTTAGTTTGTGTTGATTGCGATAATTTCAAAGAAACATACGTATATGGCGTTTGGGGTCCAAGAATAATTTAGTTAAGGATGCAACTTACCGCTCGGATGACAATTTTGCGAGTGGTATTCAGTAGTTACGGATTGATTGCAGCATCGTCTTTCAAATTTAATAGAACTAAAGAGGTTTTAAAGTCTTTATTTTTATTCCGCGATAAACACCAGCATCGTTACCCTTGCGAAACGGAGGAAGAGATGGCTCTCTTTTCGCTGTTACCCGTATAGCTTGGCATTAAGACTTATAGACAGAGCTTGTCTCATCAATCCACCATGGTTTGTCGTACCCCACATATGCTTGCTGCCAAAACAGTGTAATGGCGTCAAATGAATATAAAATATCAAATCGATTTGACGAAACGTGAAATTTGCGAATCATTCAATGAATAAATTGCATCCGTAGTGAGGTCGTCTTGTGAATCATTCAATTAATTATAATACCGCAGATGACCTCACTACGGATCCAGGAGGCACATTCATGATGCACATTCTTTCGGTGACTGTAGTCATAACCTATCACTACCAATGCGTCGCCCGAACAGTCCTACACAACTACCGTACATGACACATAAGTCGCCACTATAAATTTAAAAGCGACGAAAACTCCACAAAAATTCAACATATCTCTATTGAGAAATGACTCGGGTTTGGATGAGCGGTCAATTAATTTGTTAATAAGTTCATAGCAGCGTTGGTCGCCAGCCAAAGTAACTAAGTAAGTAACTAAGTTACTTTAAGTAAGTAACACAATGTGTTAGTCACCGTAACTCAGTGTTTGCCACGGTCACCGTAACTCAGAGCTTGCTACGGTCACCGTAACTCAGAGCTTGCTACGGTCACCGTAGCTCAGAGCTTGCTACGGTCACCATAACTCAGAGCTTGCTACGGTCACCGTAACTCAGAGCTTGCTACGGTCACCGTAACTCAGTGGTAACGTCTGTTGCCTAGGGTAACTCCTGTTATCTAGGGTAACGTCTGTTACCTATGGTAACGTCTGTTGCATAGAGTAACTCCTGTTACCTATGGTAACGTCTGTTGCATAGAGTAACTCCTGTTAACTATGGTAACTCCTGTTACCTATGGTAACGTCTGTTGCCTATGGTAACATCTGTTGCATATGGTAACATCTGTTGCCTATTCGTAACCTGTTACGATTGGTAACATAGGCATAGGTTACCATAGGTAACAGGCATTAGGTGTTTGACTCACTTCTGTGCAGTTGTTTGACTCACTTCTGTGCAGTTGTTTGACTCACTTCTGCGCAGAATTTTGGCTCACTTCTGTGCAGTTGTTTGACTCACTTCTGTGCAGTTGTTCGACTCACTTCTGTGCAGTTGTTTGACTCACTTCTGTGCAGGATTTTGACTCACTTCTGTGCAGTTGTTTGACTCACTTCTGTGCAGAATAATGACTCGCTGGACGTGGTAGAGTCGTGGATCGAAGTGGCCAACATGGCGACTGATGACGCTGAACAGCGCATGGTTCAACAGGAAGAAGAATCAAGAATCGTCAGCACTCTGCAGCAGGTATGCCCCTACAGCCCTTATATATTGCAGTGATAGGCTTATAACCTACAAACAAACACATTAACTTTCACAAATACCTATCCCTACAGCACCTATATATTGCAGTGATAGGCTTATAACCTACAAACAAACACATTAACTTTCACAAATACCTATCCCTACAGCACCTATATATTGCAGTGATAGGCTTATAACCTACAAACAAACACATTAACTTTCACAAATACCTATCCCTACAGCACCTATATATTGCAGTGATAGGCTTATAACCTACAAACAAACACATTAACTTTCACAAATACCTATCCCTACAGCACCTATATATTGCAGTGATAGGCTTATAACCTACAAACAAACACATTAACTTTCACAAATACCTATCCCTACAGCACCTATATATTGCAGTGATAGGCTTATAACCTACAAACAAACACATTAACTTTCACAAATACCTATCCCTACAGCACCTATATATTGCAGTGATAGGCTTATAACCTACAAACAAACACATTAACTTTCACAAATACCTATCCCTACAGCACCTATATATTGCAGTGATAGGCTTATAACCTACAAACAAACACACCANTTTCTGCTCTATCGCTGCTCTGTCGCGTCTCTACGCCGGCTCTGCAGCCGGCGACGGCCTGCTCTATTCCCTGCCCTAAATTTTAACTGGGATATACTGCAGTGATAGGCTTATAACCTACAAACAAACACACATTAACTTTCACAAATACCTATCCCAACAGCACCTATATGTTGCAGCAATAGGCTTATAACCTACAAACAAACACACATTATTCTCAAATACCTATAATAAAATCTTGAGCTTTTATCAGGAGATGTATTATTATTTCATTACTGCAGTACAGCTCGTAAGATATGAGCTACTGCTCGTTTCATCTCAAAATGACAGCTATGGTCACCTTGATTTGTTTTTTTTTTACTTTGTTATATTAACTATACTTTTCAGTGTACCATTATTGATTATAACCATGTAAAATGTATCAGTAAACTTATGTATTGGTAAAACTTAAATTTCTTGCCATAATTTCATATTATCTTTTCACAAACATTACCTCACTTACTAGCAGCTTTTTTTATTGTATCGCTGAATTGTGCTCTTTATTTGTTCTTGTATAACATTTCCTATTTATTTATTCTATTTTCTTGCATTTTCTTCCTCTTGCCAGTACCATTCACTGATATTTGAATTAATTTCCAGATTTTGTCACCATTCCTGTTTCATCGCGATTCAGATGATTCAGATGATTCTCAAGGCACTGACTACCAAGAACACACCATCATTCCGACTGTTTTGAAGAACAAGCGCAACCAGGCGGACTTGGCTCATCACAAATTTGACGTGGCGGTGCAAACTTGTTTCCCTCGTCCCGCAATGGTAGAAGTAGGAGTCCAGGTGCAGGCAGGGCCCATGCTGAGCAAGGCCGTGCAGACAGTGCGCACCGCGACCACCAGCGTCGCTGTACAGGCGCAGCTGCCGCCCGAGGGCTCCATCGTTGCCGGGGTCATTCCTTTTGGGGCTGTGGGTGCCAACTGCAGCGACAGGTGATGGTTCACGAAAGTGCACGGCTCGAACTTTTTGACGTTTACTTTACTTTTTCTTCTTTAGAATTATATTGAAATGCATCAAACTTTACAACTCGATATGAATTTGTCTAAACAATTCATGTCTCACTACATCGGGTATTAGGGTAGAAGAATTGCATACAACTAAACTTCCGAAAGTAGTAANACAACTGTCTCTTATACACATCTTTCTGTGGATTATTTTTAGTTTTTTTTTAATTGCTTTGAAGATTGATTTATCAGAGGATTTTTATTTTAAATTTATTAAGTGGATGTTGGAATGTTCTGTTTTTAGTTTATTTTTCTCGACTTATTTGTCCGTTGATGTAATATTCGCGTCAAATATCTACCTAGTTCATTACTGACATGCGGTCGAATATTCTTCGATATTTCTTTAGTTTTGTGTTGTTTTATGCGGATGTTGTTTTTTTTACAAATTTGAGGTAAATAGGAACTATACAAAAGTCCACTGTGCGTATCGTTTTGCTAGACGAGTTCTTAGGTTCTTTACTATCACTGCTATTCCATGTACTCCGTGGAATATATCGTAATTAGCTAGATTTATATCAAAATTTTCAGGAAATAGACAGCCTGCAGGCTAGAAGTGCCTATATATCGTTTCGCTTTGTAGTTGTCATATTCCAACCTTTACTGCATTTCATAATCTCAGGTTATTCATGGAACCAAACATGACATTCTCGATTTTTCCTCATTTTTATTATACTTATATAGTTGTATAAATATGGACAGTCTGTGATTCAATGAGTAAGGAAGCAATTCAGTCAAGTCGCTACATTTATCGAGCAGCAGATCAACCTTCATTAGGGAGGTTGGGAGGTTTAAACACATTCGCTGAGAGCGTTTGGTGTAGTGTAGTGCTCGTGAGTCTGAATTATCTTCATACCAAGCATCTGATATTGAAATAATGTCAGTTAGATGTGTTTGTAATAAAATGAGTTGGTAAACAACGTTGTTTCATTGCCATTTGCCAGTAGGGATATCGCGTGCTCCTGTTGCCGCGTAAGAGCGCCGACTCGTAAAGGCTACAACCAATTGCTACTGGAGTTACTGAAATGGCAGTTGTTTCGGGGCCGCAGCATTGAGGTGAAATCTCACTGTATTCTTTCTAGATTGTGTGAAGTGATCAATGTCGGAGTTGATTGTCTCATTATCAGAATGGCGGCTCAATATCAGAGTGAAGGCTCTTAATATCAAAGGGAAAAATCAATGTCAGAATGAAGGCTCTCAAATCAGAGTTGGTCCAGATGGTCGCTAAATTTAGGCCTTTTGCAAGCAGTGTGGCCAACACGATCTATGTTATTGCCGAAAATGATCGTTTAGGCCGTTTTTAAGATGACAGACTAAAACTAGTGTTGTTGGTTTGACTTTTCAAGAAAAAATATATATTCATTGTTTGCGTTTGCCATGAAAATTTTTGGTCATGACTCAAGATTCTAGCAAATATAGGACGAGTGGATTTGAATTCCGACGAGTATTAGTAGCTGCAAAAAACACTCGAAAATCATGTCACGATGGCAACAATGTAACTCCCGGGTTTTGTGAGTTCTAGTTGATAAATTGATGCAATGTTTAGGATACATAATGCTGATGACATTTTTCATGTGCATACGACTGAATCTCCGTACAGACGTGGAGCTGTTGGGACTGCTGTGACCATGGTTGAACTATATTGCTGCTGTGACCATGGTTGAACTACTAGTTCAACCATGGCTGTGACAACTGAATCTACCTGCAGATGCGGAGCTACATGGACGCGTCTCCGTCAGACAGTTGACATAAGAAATTCAATAAACATTAGATGAAAAGTAAAGCACTATCAAAGTTAATTAATCAGATTAGCAGGTAGTAAAATTATGGGAGACTCACAAAACATCTTTGCTATTAAAAGGATCACACCTAATTAAACTCACCAACAACTTGTGGCAGTTCCACTTAGTGACTCATCAATTTAGGGATCAGCAATTGCATTTGTATAGTCCTCTAAAATCACTATCACAATAATTAGCTAGTTGTCATGAATACAATGAATTTACTGGCTGAAAAGAACAAAAAGAAAACATACATTCAACAATAATTAATAAGTAAACATTAATTCAACAATAATTCATATATAGAGAGCAGATGGTTGGGTGAAAAATAAGGGTAGATGCCTCCCGGCAACAACATTATATTAAGACGTAGTACATTATATATGTACCCCAAGGTATGCATTACTCAAATAAATTATTGTTTTCAATGGCCCAATAGGGTTTTTTTCTCATAATTTTCTTCTAGCATTTCTGCTACTTTGGATAGCAAATCACATTTTTAAAAGCTATTATTCCACAAAAATTGTCAAATATTAAAAACTTATGCTGACTGATTTTGTCTATTATTTATACTCTAGCCATAATTAATTTGTTTTACTGGTTCTATTGCAATGGGTGAAACTTGGCATACTCAGTGAACAATGGGCAACCTCAGTCAATTAACAAGTCCGTATTACCCGTATTGACTGCATGGTAATGGATTTTTTTACTGCATGGTAAATGAATTTTTTTTACTGCAGGAAAAAGGAATTTCTTTACTGCACAGTAAAGGAAATTTTTTTGACTGCATGGTAAAGGAATTTTTTTTACTGCATTTTAAAGGAAATTTTTTTGACTGCATGGTGAAGGAATTTTTTTTACTACATGGTAAAGAAAATTTTTTTTGACTGCATGGTAGAGGAATTTTTTTGACTGCATGGCAAAAGAAATTTTTGTTTGACTGCATGGCAAAAAAAATTTTTGTTTGACTGCATGGCAAAAGAAATTTTTGTTTGACTGCATGGTAAAGGAAATTTTTTTTGACTGCATGGTAAAGGAAATTTTTTTGACTGCATGGTAAAGGAAATTTTTTTGACTGCATTGTGAAGAAAATTGTCATTAGTTTAGTTAATTTTTGCCCCTACTTCTAATTAATTATTACTTTAATTATTTAGTTATTAATTTAATAATTACTAACTTTAATTATTTTTATTTGTTACTTTAATTATTTAAACTTTTAATTTTGTTGCACAGATTGCAGTGTTGTCAAACCATCTACTATGTCCATACTTTTGGCGCTATCTTGTTGTGGATGAGGGACATCGGATGAAGAATTATGAATGTCGTCTCGCCAAGTGAGTTTACCTTTCAATACTCAGTATAATCCTTTCACTATTTGCCCGGGATAGCTTCAACCGGAATATGATTTTTACCCCTCCAAATCATTTATTTATCTCAATCAAATAATTCCCTTGATATTATTTCAATCGTTGCCATTTAACATGTTGACCCCGAAGTGGTACATATACGTACCACAAAATGTATTTCTCCATGACGTAGTGGTACATAATTCTGGTTTGCCAGATAAACTAAAAAACAGCCAAGTCTGCAAACATAAGAAGGCAAAAAAAGGCTTATAACTCACTATATACCAGTATATTTGTAGGTTCTGGTGTAAAAATTAAATTTTTTCAGTTTTTAATATTTAATTAGGATGTAATCCTACCATAAATTTTAGCCGGCCAATGCAATTGAAAAACAAAAACTAAATCGCGTAATTAGTCCAGAAAAAAGACCGTCAGGGGTCAGGCAACCCTTTTTCACAATAGTACAAAAAATGAAATAGTACTACACGAAGCAATTGGAGTCAACGTGTTGAGGCCGGTGCTCTAAAGTGCTGTTAGTATAGTATTGTATCTTTGGCATTGTAGAATAGGCGTGTTGCTGATTCTTGTACTTTTCTTGGCTAGTTCACAGATCTAAAAGACTGGTCTTTTGATCAAACCTTTTTTTACAGACAGTAGGTTTGAAATAGTTTCTAGATATTCAGTTGTTGAGTAGGGTACTAGGCATTTCAGGACTAAACATATGCTTTTGTGCAGCCTTGTCTAGTCTGTTCTTGAACACATTCATACTTGGAGCATCAGGCTGTTCCACATGTTGGTGACTCAAAGTGAGAGAAAGTGTTGTTGCATGGTTGAGTTGTACTGCAGTTTTTTTAGTTTCTAGCTGTGGCCCCTGCTGTTGGTTCTTGTTTCAAATTTAAAATCATGGTTACTTTCAAATTCTGCCTTTGAACCATGAGTATACTTGTCTACTTCATCGAGGTCATCACGCAGGTATTGATAACAGACACTGAGAAGCTTCATGAACTTCAATCTTTACAAGACTTGCCTTTTAAGCATGGAATTATCCATGTTGCATGCCTTTGAACAGTCTTGTCTAAAATTTTGTCTTTTTACGGCTTTTGATTGAAATGTAGAAGTTGAATTAAAGTTTTGTAAAATAATGACACATTGTCATCCTATATAAAAGACCTATAATAATCAAAGATTACAAGTAAATTTTGGTGATTTCTCAAAATACTCAACTGAGATCTTTTCCTTGTGCATCAATAAAATCCTAGCTCTGCTAAGTCATTCTTATGAAGTTTCCATGGTTATATATAAATGTTGCAAAAATATGTTAGTTAGGCATGTGAAGTATGTAATTGTTTCGTAGGGAGCACAAATAAGAAATAGTTGGTGTCATTGTTTTGCCTGTTTGTTACATTTTTAATGTACCAAGTATGAATGTCAGAACTGAAGTTGTGAGAGACTCAGTCTATTGCACTTAGTGACCTGGGTTTAAGTCCCACTCAGGACAAGTTCTTCTGTAACTCTGGCTCATGGTCAACTCGGCCTTTTATCCTGGTTGATAAATGACTACCTGGTTGACAAATGACTACCTGGCTTGTAAAGGGTGTTGTGTAATGCATACAAATGATAAGGGTAGGTCAGCAAGCCAGTGATTGTCATGGAATTACCTGTAGCCATAGTGCTCTGAAAAACTGACCTATCACCCCTCCCTTACTTAGTTGCCTCTAACAGGATAAGAGATTACAACAACAACAATTTCAGATCTTAGAGCAACAATGATAAAGATAATTGTAATTCAAATCTTATTGTTGTGTTATATATTCTTACCTCATACATCATTGCTGCGTGCAATGTTTAAATAATTTGCCTTCAACTTTTTACTGTGGAGTATGAGTTTCCCCAAGTTAATCATGGTTTTTCCCAGCTGTTATAGTGAAAACTGACATCATTTTTGATTTTTTTTTCAGGCCTTATAAAAATTACCAGGTTCATTGATTTCACTTCTTGAAACCTATTCTGTGTTAGTCTACTAAGTTACTATGGCCACAGACAACACTCATGACAGCAATGATGAGGCAGATGCCCCTCAGCCATCAAAGAAGGCTCAACTGGAGAAGACTGTCCCAACCAAAGAAGAAACAAGTATGTTGCTATGTTACTTCAGTGTGCTTTGTGCAACTTGCGTTTGTTACTGAGTGTACAAATTAGTTTTTCTTTTTCACTTCAGCCCATGGACTCATATTTTTAATTTAAAGAAATTCTATTGTAATCCTGGATTTGTTTGCCATCCTGTAAAATTTTTCAGATTTGCTAAATACTAGTCGGCGTCGTTCTACCCGGTCCGTGCAGCGGTATGGACATTCTGAGGAGGAGACCAGTGCCACTGCTGAAGAAGATGCTGATGATTTGGATTTGCCAACTCTCCCTGACTCTGATGATGACCCAGACTTTGCACCTGTTGACAAAAAGGTTAGCAGTTAAGGACACTCTTCACTGCTTTGGAACTAATTTTTATCATAACTTTGCCCTGATGTCTTTGATTTTCAGTTTTCTGAATCACTTTGTGCTAAATAACAGCTTGTTTCTTCACAAATGACATCTGATAAAATCTCAGAGAATAGTTCAATTAGCTCTTAAAAATCTTCATGGAGATTGAATTTGCTTTACAAGCATAATTTTCAACTAAGATTGTTGATTTTGTTGATTTTGAAGACAATTAATTTAAAGCATTAATTTCAATGAGTAAAATTCACTAACTTTTAATTTTCAGTCTCAAATGATGATGAAGTTAATAAATAATAATAGTAAATAATGTTGAATCTAGAAATGTAGAATAAATTTGTTTTTTTTTTATAGCTTAATGATGTCAATTAGAAATTATATCGTGTATGAAATTATTTATGTTTTGAAATCTACACCAGGAAAGTGCAAGTCTCTCACAGTTCTCATTCAAGACCCGAGGAAGAGGCAAGGGAAGAGGTTCACCTGGTGGAGGCAGAGGAAAGTATTGTTCATGTCTAAACTCTTGAGATGTTTATGGGATTTAGGCGAGTTATGACAGACAGCCCCGTCTGTCATAACTCGTCTGAATCCACATAGCGTCCTTGATGTACATAGTGCCTAATTTCTCGTCTAATATTTGTGGGTTTAGCTTGAGAAGCCATCAGTGATTTGGCTAATGAAGTTAAAAAACTTTTAACTATTTTTGAAAATATGGCCTCTTGTTTGTAAAGTAATATAGCTGGCTGTGATCTCTGTTCCGTTATATTGAATGTCAAAGTTAATAAGTTTGTTCAGACATTTGGTCATTGACCTGTTACTTCCTAATTAATTGACCTGTTACTTCCTAATTAATTGACCTGTTACTTCCTAATTAATTGACCTGTTACTTCCTAATTAATTTTTGTTGATTTTGTTGATTTTGAAGACAATTAATTTAAAGCATTAATTTCAATGAGTAAAATTCACTAACTTTTAATTTTCAGTCTCAAATGATGACGAAGTTAATAAATAATAATGGTAAATAATGTTGAATCTAGAAATGTAGAATAAATTTGTTTTTTTTTATAGCTTGTTGATGTCAATTAGAAATTATATCATGTAGTATGAAATTATTTATGTTTTGAAATCTCCACCAGGAAAGTGCAAGTCTCTCACAGTTCTCATTCAAGACCCGAGGAAGAGGCAGGGGAAGAGGATCATCTGGTGGAGGCAGAGGAAAGTTTTGTTCATGTCTAAACTCTTGAGATGTCTGGGGCTGTCTGTCATAACCCGCCTAAATCCACATAGCGTCCTTGATGTACATAGTGCCTAATTTCTCCTCTAATATTTGTGGGTTTAGCTTGAGATACCATCAGTGATTGGCTAATGAAGTTAGAAACTCTCAACTATTTTTAAAATATGGCCTCTGGTTTTTAAAGTAATATAGCTGGCTGTGATCTCTGTTCCGTTATATTGAATGTCAAAGTTAATAAGTTTGTTCAGACATTTGGTCATTGACCTGTTATTTCCTAATTAATTGACCTGTTACTTCCTAATTAATTGACCTGTTACTTCCTTCAGAATTAGGAATTTTCAAATGACTTTTGTTTATCAAAGTTTTGTAATAAATTTGTTGAATGGAGTTAAGCTTGAAATTATTTCTAATTGTGTGAGAACAATATTTTTTTTGCACAAGTTATTCCATTCAGTGACTGAGAGGCTGTTAAGAATTGCCCTGGTATGTCATGTCTGGCATTTAGTGTGTCAGGTCTGGCATTTAGTATGTCAGGTCTGGCATTTAGTGTGTCAGGTCTGGCATTTAGTGTGTCAAAGGTAACGAACATATTGTCTTTGCAGGACGAGGGCCCATCATATCAGGGAAGTTGCAAGGTAATGAGAACAAAACAAGCAGCGTTGGCAGAGGATCTGCACGCAAGTTGAACCCACCGCCATCATCAGCAGCTTCTCAGGTCAAGAGAAGGGGCAGGCCCCTGGTATACTTCAATAGCATGACTTCTTCCTCCTCATCTTCCGACCAAAGAACCTACAACAATGTAATGGCTTGCGACGCTATCTCGTGGGATCTATATGGTTAACTGGAGCTCATTTCTACCTGGAACTTCATTCTCATGAAATTTTTAGCTTTTGAATAATGATATATTCCCTTTGAATTATGTTGACCTATTTTGAAAATTTCATTTGTTTGTTGGATTTAATGATCACCAGTTCCAAAATAAGGGGATTTTTTAGTTCATCTTCAAAACAATCAAGGTTTTAGCATTAACATACGTTTGAGCATCACAGATACCAATATTTGTCTTGTGATAACTTCATTATTACCCTAGTTCGGATCCCAAAAAACGTCACTAGTATTCTGGTTAAGATAGCAAAAAACGTCAGTATTATTCTTGTTCAGATCGCAAAACAATCCAGGTAAAAATGTTCTTCATTTCCCGTTATCACTGAGACTTGCTCTCTTGTTTTCTCTGTGTACCGGATGCTTATTTCAGTTCTCGGCTTGAGTTCTGTCCATGTTTATTTTGTTTGCATGTAATGTCTTTGTTTAATACACATCTTCACGGTTGCTATAAAATGTTCTTATTTTTCTTGCGTTGGCTTTCTTTAAGATGTAAATGTTTGCTTAGTATTGAGCTTTTCAGTTGACTAGTTAACATTTTGTTGGGCAACCGATTGTTACGTACCTCATGAAGTGGAAAATAAACGGATTCATTTAATCATAAGCTTTATTTGTTGTTCTCGTGTAACTAATTTATTTTAAGTATACTTTCATACTTTTTTCCTTTTTTTACTTTATTTACTTTATTTATGCATTCTTCACTCATTATTTTGTTTTAGTTGCTTCTGCCTGTTTATGTTCTTGCTACACTGTGCTGCATTATCTGTTGTGTAACCTATAGAATGCTATCATAATCTGTTCATCTAAAATAATAGTAATAAATAATAATTAATAATCCCTTGGGGAAAGTTATTGATGTCGCTAATCTGTCTATGAATTTATTCAGGCTGGTAACTTTGGAACTACCAATTTCGATTAATCTTTTAATCATGATTTCTTTATGCTCTGAATAATTGAATGAGTTTATTTAGTTTCTTACAGATTGAATTATTGTTTCATCTAATCTAAAAATGAAAATCTTGCTGAAAGTTTGAAATTTCTCTATTCTGATATGCAATGCTATCTTGAAGAGTGGAATAGAGGAATTGCAATCTTGAAGAGTAGCTTGCGCCTACTGGCATGAAACGCCACTTATCTGAGGTGTAGGTGCGATGGACGTGAATTCGCTGTACTTATATCCGTAGTACCTTACAGTTATCAAAGGAGTTGTAATATGGTGAGTTAATCGTACTTATATCCGTAGTCCCTTACAGTTATCAAAGGAGTTGTAATATGGTGAGTTAATCGTACTTATATCCGTAGTGCTCTATCTTACCAACAGCCCAAAAGCAACGCAGCTAAAACCCACGACAACAACAACAAGGCTGACACGGCTGATAGCAACAGGACGAAAGGTTTGCTCACCGGCACCTCCTTCTTGATGTCTCCCTCCAAACTCAGCTCAGCTATAAACTACCCGCCACTCAAGAGACAAACCCAGGTATATTTCGGCCTGTCCTTACTCTCTTGATTCCATAACAAATTGAAAGATCGGCAATTTTGGTACGAATAGCTTAGAGCCGCATAGCCAAATTTTGCCCGTTTACCAGGAGAGAGTTTGAATGACATGCTCATTCTGGAAGATCATGC
This sequence comes from Hyalella azteca, assembly GCF_000764305.2. Classification (NCBI taxonomy): domain Eukaryota; kingdom Metazoa; phylum Arthropoda; class Malacostraca; order Amphipoda; family Hyalellidae; genus Hyalella; species Hyalella azteca. Next base: position 115,146 of record NW_025943861.1, on the reverse strand, counting down.
TTTTTATTAATAATTTTCAACCCAAAAATCCAATTGTAATTGTTAGATTGCAGCTCTTAAACATGTTGACATCTTGTTGAGTGTAGTATTATTGACATTTAGTTAGTAATTTGCTTCAAGGATACCTTGATCCTTAAACCAGTCGAATGTACAAAAATGCTCAATTCGAATTCGATTGTTATGGCGGTTTATATTGCAGTGTTGTGGTCGTATACTTCTATTCTTATGCTACCGTTTCTCCAAAGCGTCCGTTTTAACAAATTAATTATTCAAGCACTGATTTTTTTCTTTCTTAAACATTGTATAAGATGCTCTGATTTTAGAATATTCATCATGTATATAATGGTAGTTGAGGAAGATAATGACAGTCGTAAATGCCTAATACTTTCGTAATTTGATTACAGGCGGTGAGACTACCTGAGGGGCCGACGCTCACCCCAGAGCAGCTGAAGGAGATCGAGGCTCAATTTAAGGTACCGTCTCAGCAGTAGATTGATTATTAACATGTTGACTACGTATTGGTACATATGCGTACCATGAAATGTATTTCTCCAGGAGGTAGTGGTACATAATTAAGGTTGACTAAAATCGGCCAAATCCGAGAACAAAAAAGGCCGATAACTCAATATATACTAGTTTATTTGTAGCTTCTGCTATAAAAATTCCATTTATTTTCTTTTTGCAGTATTTAAAATTGAATTAGGAAGTACCCCTATCATAAATTTTAGCTGGCCAACGCAATTGAGAAAAACTAAATCACGGAATTTGTCCGAAAAAAATGACCGTCTGGCAACCCTGTTGAAAAAATGTACAAAAAATGAAATAATAGTAAAAGATGAAGCAATCGTAGGCAACGTGTTAATTATATCTCCTCAAGTCTCAAGTTAAATGACTGTGTATCTACATCAGTTGCGCTTTGTCTAAATCTACAGAATTTTGCTGTGGTCTTCAATTTACAATCATTGTAAATACAATCAGTGTGTAATATCAATTTAAAAGCTTAGTGTTATTTTCTGTAACTTTCTTAAGAGCTCTTCTTTCCGGATATTTTTGCGTTTTTTTAGCATATTTTCTTCTATGAATTAATGAGCAGCTGCACCTTTTGTACCGATAAACATAAAATTGCGTCACTGCTCATGTTAACCGTCCTGTCAATGCCGGCAGAGCGGGGATTTTGTTATGGCCAAGAAAGACGCAGAGCTGGAAAACCCGCCGATCTGGCGCATCGATGGTAAATCCTTGTTGCAAAAATTCCAGGCATTTGAAAAGGACGGCAAAGTTCTCTACAGAAATATTTCCACTGTAAGTATATGATTTTTTTATTTATTATTCTAACTTACTAATTTTTTCCTAGAGTATATTGTTTTTTTTTGCTGCATTTGAGCCGTTTCATTGAAGTGCCTGAATGTTGCAGTTTCTTCAAGGATAATTCACAAATATTACGACATTGACGGCAATACTTTCAGCTTCTTTAATGAACCTAAAAACAATCTTATAAATATTTTGTAAATTGATAAATATTTTTTTAAACCTGGCACCATAAATATATTAATGTTGTTGGTGCGCCTACCTATGACACTTGTCGTATTGTGATATACTTGGACCAGAAATTTTATTCTTAGTGGAAGAATAGTAAGGGCTTGCATAATTAAGAGGAAAGGATTGGACCAAAATTGAAATTTTATTATCTTTATCGATACACGCAGATTTAATTTTAAAGACGCAAAATAGTTCTTCTTTTAAAACCAGTCAGTAGGGAGCTCCATGTTTAATGTAAAATGTTGGTTTGTGCTGGTCTGTCTTAGATTAGCATTGATTAGATTTATTGAAATCAACCGCATTTGTGACGTTGGAATTATTAATGAAGCGAAACTCCGGGCTTAAATAACCTGCTAGTTTACAATAAGATTTATTCTCTACTCATTGAGTCTGGTTGTGTTCAGTTTGATATGTGTAATTTGATTGCATTTCAGTATTCTGGGTGGACTTCACAAGGCAAAGCTCTGTACATGCCCGTAAAAGCAAAGTTCATCTTCCAATCCCGGTACGACATCGTCGTCGAGCTCATCGACGAGAACACCTCGGCCGTCATCTCTCCCGACGACCCCTCACTCCCGTCTCCCCTCGCCCCTGCTAAGACTGCCTCACCCGCCGCCCGACCCATTGTTGCTCTAGGTCTTGAGAAGCGCCCCATTAGGTGTGTTCTACCCACCCATTGCTGCTCTAGGTCTTGAGAAGCGCCCCATTAGGTGTGTTCTACCCACCCATTACTGCTTTAGGTCTTTAGAAGTGTCACATTAGGTGTGTTCTTAATTCCACCAAAATTTCATTATTTTGTCATGGTAGAAAAGTTAAATCGACTGTCTTGTCTGGTCGTGTTTCAACTGCCAAGAACTCTATTTACCTCTACTATATTTGTTGCATTGTGTAATAGAAAATGAGGAATGAACGAACGAATGTGGAAGTATTTCTGCGGGTCTCGGTGTCGTCCCTAATTATCTGTCTTCTAAAGCATGAATGTATTAATTTTTTAGATTACTCCAAGAATATTGTTGTATTTTGTTCATCTCATTTGAACTGATGTATGTATTCATTTCAATTTCGTTATTTTTTGACTTTCATTTATGAATGTGATTTTTTTTCCAGCAATGCTACTCCTCAAGAAGACATAATTGTGTAAGTGTTTTTTGTTAAGTTCCTGCTTGAATATGTTATGTTGAAAGACTTTTTAGTTTATTTTGAAATAGTGTTCTTTTCTCATTTTAAATCGTGTTATTTTCTTATTTTATCCTCTAAATCGTTTTTGAATTAATATTTATTTGTTTGGATTAATTTAGTTTTATATTAAACATTTATTTGCATCATTTATTGCCGTTGGAAGGTGAAAAGCACCCAGAGTACTGGAGTTTGTGTGCACTCGTGTGGTGTGTAGCAGACATTGTGTTCAGACGTTCAAACTAAAACGTGTGGTGTGTGTCAGTCATTGTGTTCAGACGTTCAAACTAACACGTGTGGTGTGTGCCAGACATTGTGTTCAAACTAGCACGTACTGCATGGCGCGATTTAGTTGCCTAGTGTGGACTACATTCCTCTTCTTTTCACAATATTAGTCGACTAAACTTCATATAAATGACGGATAAAGTTAACTTAGATACATTTTTTCCTTGTACTTCCACTTTTAATGTAAGCTGAAACTAATATTCGTTTATTGTTACGAGTAATTTTTGTGGCTAATTCATTGCTATGGTTTGCAGAATACCGGAGGAGCTCAACCAACACTTGGCAACTTTTGAAATTTTCCTGCAAACTTTAATCTCGCAGGCGCTCGACAACAACTTCTTAGCTGAGATTCATAACGAAAATGGTACGTATTTATTCTTATTTATGTACAATCATTAACCTTATCTTCTCAATTGAATGAACGTTATTGGCCCTGATAATTTATCTACACATTTTGTTAGTTAATGAATAATATTTTTGTGCAATTCTTAGCGATGTTGTCTTGTATATGTGGGGTTTGTGCAACGAAGTGTAATCTTGAATAATAATACTAGACACTTTGTAATAGAAGGTCTTTCTCGTAGAAAGTCTCGTATAGAAAGTTATGTGTGCATTTGAAAATCCCTTTTCAGACGAATATTTTGTGGACAGCGTCAAAATAATGGAAGATTTGACGGGGGAAAGAAAGCTTAAAATGCACAACATGATCTCCTGGCCCGAGGCGTTTTGGGTGAGTCCCACCCATTCTCTTAGGATGGTGGCTATGCGTGCCTCTCTTTAACTTATTTCGAGCCATGCACCACGTGTTGTCATAATGAGCTATTTTTTAATGATACAAATTGGCAGCCTGCTTAAACTATTATTATGACTTCTTATTTCATGCATTTTTCGTACTCCGATGACTTGGCACGTATCATGGCTGACGAATGTAGGTGAGCTCGTGATGAGTTTCATTAATTCAAACGAATATGTTTCAGAAATGTAATGTTGCTCGTAATTTTGAATAAAATTCTGGAATTTCTAAAATCATTTAGCTATTTAATTATGTGAAATAATTCACTGCCTTATATTTTCAGGAATCGTTGGAGCGTTGGCCTTCAGTTAACGTAATGTCAAGCAGAGTGAAGAGCAACTGCGAGACTTGCTTTAAGATTGCGGCGAGCAAATTGGCGCTCTTTTATGGGCAACCTTATGATGAACTCACGCTCAAGCCAAAAGAAGACCCCGAGAGAGATGCTCCAAGCAAGGTTGGCTCTACCAGATATTAGTCGGCAAAATATGACATCATAAAAATATATTTACGTTCAATAATCGTGTGAATAACCGATGCGCTCGACATAATTCCATCTTCTTTTTAAAGCAAGATTGTTTATTTATAATGAAATAATAAAGTGTAGTCTAAGTAAATTTGTTCTCAAATACACTATTGGAGCTTTTCTTGTGCATAACTGAGCTTTTTAGCAATATTTTACTGATCGAGGCTGATTATTAAACAGAACTTCAACGTGTGCGAGCCCTGCGCCAAGCTATGTGAATTGTACAACACACTGTGTCATCGCAAATACGCATACTATAACGAGTGCAAGAAAACCGTCACCAACATCAGGATGTCTCAGCCGTCCAAAAACACCACCACCATCCTAAGAGAGCTACTCAGCATTGACTCCTGGATTACTGGTGTAAGTACATTAACACGTTGACTACGTATTGGTACATATGCGTACCACGAAATGTATTTCTCCAGGAGGTGGTGGTACATAATTCAGGTTGCCTAAAATCGGCCAAATCCGAAAACAAAAAAGGCCAAAAAAGGCCGATAATTCAATGTACACTAGCTTATTTGTAGGTTCTGCTATAAAAATTCCATTTATTTTCTTTTTGCAGTATTTAAAATTTAATTATGAAGTACCCCTATCATAAATTTTAGCCGGCCAACGCAATTGAGAAAAACTAAATCACGGAATTTGTCCGGAAAGATGACCGTCTGGCAACCCTGCTTAAAAAAAAGTACAAAATATGAAATAATAGTACAAGATGAAGCAATCGTAGTCAACGTGTTAACAACGTCTCGTAATCTTGAACTTTTTAGGTCTTAGGATTGCGCTGTGCTTGTGTTTCTCGGAATATATGTTGTGGAGTTTGAAATTTCCGTTTTTACATAATTGGCTATTGGCGTCCAACCGGTTATTTGCACAGCCAAGGAGAACGCCCACTGGAGTCCTAATGTAAGATTGATCGGGGTTATTCGGTTCTGTCCATTGCACATATAATGTGCCAAGAGTATATCCAAATTAGAGTGAAAATATTGAGAAATTTTTCATATAAAAGTAACATTTTCAAAAGTTTTATGTTAATTTCGTTGCTATCTTGTTGAAATAAATTAGCCCAGATGCTCTGGATGCCAGGCAAATTTTTAACACTGTTAATTTTATTATTTAATATAATAAAATATATTTAAGTCTTATTATTTTTGCAGCTGTTTCGTAGCATGTGCACCACCTTCGTGCGCGTTGACCGGATGTTCGAAGAGCATGAGAGCCAACCCTCGCCTCCAAACACTTCATCGTCAGTAGTCAAACCTGAGCAATCCGCCTCCGCGCCTACGGGACAGTCGTGACCAACCTCATCAAAAATCATTTCAACACATCACATTTAAATAAATAGTTTATTCGAAACAAGTGCTCGGAATGCATCGATAGATTTTTTTGTGTAGATCATAATTTTTTATTTGTAATTGCTGAACTTTACTTTATCGCGGAATGAATGGTCTGGTGTGTGTGAAGACATTTTCATTTTACGCTTCATTTACAGGAATACTGATTCTTTTCAGTGATGAATTAATTTCTAATTTTAATTACTGTAAAATTTGGATTCAAATTGTAATCTTTGTGAAGATTTTTTCTGTTCATCTGGCCTGAACGACTATATAATCCGTTGGTTGTAGTTACTCAGAATTATAGCATTTGTTAGCGTCATTACGTTATTGGGTGCAAGTATTAATTGGAAATTTAGGTAGTAAGTGAAAATATGGGAACCAATTCTGCGTCACTTCCAGAGGCGTGCAAAACCATTTGCGCTCGATCAAAGCAGAAGTTCTATGTGAAGCGTCTATTTCAAGCCTTTTTTTATACGATCGCCTCATCTTGATGAGTTTATGTTATGTTAAAGTTCTCCTTGATCACATGCACGCATCAATTAGCTTCGTCTCATTCATTTCAACTGAATTGTTGGGCACATCTTACTTGTTAAGCCATCGTTGCAAATGAAATATTTAACTTGTGGCCGATTATTGACGCGATGTCTCACGGCAATCGACGAATGCCACCCCATTACCAACCACAAAGTTATTTTATGACGTGTTCTTGTTATATAATTCTCAGGCATTTGATTCAGGTCAATTTCTGTTGAGCGAAATCATTGTTATTAACAATAATAATTGATTTTAATTTAATTCTGAATGTTAAAATTCTGGTTACTGTTACCGTATACCTAATTGTTTGATATTAAATAGTCCTAAAGATCATTTGTTGGCGGTGTCATTTGTTGGCAGTGTTTTTTTACTGCTTTATCCGTGTTCGATTTCATCGTGACATCTTTCCACTCCGGTCGTGATACTTGCAGTTATTCTAGAGCTCCGCTCGGGTCGTGATACTTCGTGAGCAAGTTACTTTGTTCCTGCTACTATCACGAGCAGCCATTGCTTACGGTCTTGGTGGATGATAAGAAGCACCACAATATTATTATGATTTTATTGATCCTTCCATATATGATTATGATTTTATTGGTAATATTCGTTATTAAGCTTCACTCGTAACATTAATTTTTAGCAATATTTTTTCAAGCAATTCGCTATTGCTTGAAAATTGCTACATGCTAATGTAGAATTATTAATTGGACGTGAATACATTTCACTCGTTCTGGAATATATCATATTCATTATACGTTCGTCATTACGGCATTACGTGCTACTACTACATTACTACTACTACTACTACTACTATTTACTACTTCCAACCTTATACTTTTTTGCTTGGGTGGTTACTGGAGATGTGTTCTTCCAATTAACATTGATCACTTGTTGAGTATAAATGTTGAATTTTGTTATCTTTATTCGTAGTTAGGTACCCAATACACGTTTTGCCCAGACGTACGCTTTAGGGTTATATTATTGCAAGGAACAGGAATTTAGGCATATTATTATGTGGGATAGGACTTGTGTGCATATTATCCTGCGTCTGAAGATTTCACCATCCTGTTTGATGAGGCTGGACAAAGTTTTTTGGAACTTCAATTCGTAGGTGTGGTCTAGTTTAGTTCGAAGATGTTTTTTAGCTCATTTTTTTATCTAATTTCCTCAGGGTTTGAATGCTTGGGCCTTGGGGTGAGCAGTTAAATTGTAAAAAATTTTCTCTGTTATGGCTTTAAAGTGGCTCGACTTGCTTCATGCGTGTAGCAAGCAACGGAAATTCTTGTGCTCCTCTTAAGGAGAGAAAATTCTATTATAGATGCTATATTTTACGTAGTTAAGAATGCTTTTTTTCTCTCTAATTTGCATCTGATCTTCAAGTTTGAATAGTATATAAATATTGGTATTCTTGTTTTCTTATATTCTTATCGTCCATCATGGCAGTGCGCTCAATCGAGCTGCTTCGCAATAAGAATGCTCTCGGGATTTATTTTACGGGTTACGTTCGTTTAGTTGTAAAGTTCTTACAAATCAACTTCAGGTGAGAAGGACATTTTGTGTTTCAAAAACTTAAATATTGGAAACTCGTTATAAGCAGTGAAAACTATCGTCAGTCATGAAAAAATCCGGTCAAATAACACGATTTTAGATCTACTGTAAACAAGGCACGAAAAGGAAAAGAATCTGCGACAGGCCGCATCAGGCCTACGCTTCAGCGCCAAGATCATTCACTATGTTATGTACTTATGTTATGAGGGTGCCAAGTGATATTTAGCGTGCGGTGGTCTTGAAGAATTTAAGGGAGGGTTAGTATATAAATCTGAAAGCAGCTACGCAAGATATAGGACTGAAAGTTTCTATAGATATGTACGAGTATGTGTATTCACTCCGGCTTATTCGCTTGCCTACAAAAGTCGATTATATTCGTATGACCCTCGTACACACCAAAACACGTTCCCGTTTTCATCAGTCGTTAGACATCTAACATGCTTATTAATTCCAAGATGAACATACTATCAAAAGATTTTCCTATTTTAGTTTGGACTAGGCACTTTCGAATATTTTTGAATTCTTAAGTCTACTCTCATATTCTCAATATAATTTTATTTATACATCGAAACTTCTGTTAGGTGAGGTGAGGAGATATTTTTCTAGTTTGGTTTGCTGACCGTCTTGTGGGCTCCTGTCATAAAATTACTGTTACAACCATAATAAATGGTTGTAACAGTAATTTTATAATACACTGGTGTGTTTATTGTTTCTTTAAAATTATGTAGGATCGTACGAGTTTAAACTGCGTAAAGTTCTCAACTACATAATAACGCCAACTTCTTTTGGCATCTGCCAGTGGATCACTCAACGATGTTTGTCTATCATCGGTCTCGGTCTTCTCTTGTTCGTTGCGCTTCTTCCAGAAATTGTTCATCCAATTTATAAGCGCACCACGCTTGCACACAAGAAAGCACTCTTTGCACAAGTAAACTACGTGTAAATTTTTCTTCATGCGAGACGAAAAGAATCGACATATTGACGTAGGGAAGTAGCTGCGAGATGAGGTAAGCAAGATAAATAGGTAGGTGATGTATTAGTCTTTTAAGCTTACTGCCAAAAAATCACACCGATTTATTTTCGTATTAATTTCTTCAAGTCGCTTAATTATAAGTTTCTCTGAATTTGTCGATTCCGTTAAACGTTTATCAAACACGTTTTAAAAATAGTTTTACCTCAAAACAGCAATACGTTTTCTTACGAAAAGAAAACGATTTGCTCCTTTGTGTGTTGTCGAATTCTTATATAAACTAGTTCGTTTCGCTGCAAATTTTCAGTTTTACTCATCATATACGTATAAATTAAGAAATACTGAAGTAATAAGAGATAATTGATATGATTTTTTACCAGTTTCTTAGTAATGGTTATTTTAAAATCTATTTGAAGCATTTTGCCTGGATTTGAATTGGTATTATTACGCACTACCACTTGTTGTGTTCGGAGTACAGCGTTTATTTACATCATTGATAGCTAAAGGAAGTGAATGTGATGGTGTGAGATGTTCTGTGAAATTCAAGTTTTATCAACAAATGTGTAATATGACATTGAAATGGCTGCCAAGTATGGCAAAGATGCATCTAAAGAAATATGTTCGGTGCCAACGACAAGCATCCATAATAAAATACTCGAAGACGGAAATACCATAAAAACGGAAGACTGTTTCAAGACGTCTAATGGAAACTTGAAAGATTTAAAATCGAATGAAATAAATTGCAGTAAAAATGGCAATGCAAAGAGCGCAAGCGCAACAAACTTGACCATATCGACCCCCCGCGTACCTCAAAACCAACGCGGCGTGGGGGCCATTGAAGCACTAAGTAAAGATCCCCTCGTAAAAACCGATTTGATAGGCTCAGATCGTTCGAGGAAGGATGTCATCACAGAGAATGGTGTTAGAAGTTCCTCAAACACTCATCTAGTACTCGACTCAAAGAGTGTTGTCGCTGCCTCTAAGTTTCCTACGCCCATAAACCCCAGTCAATTGCCAATAACATCTGAGATATTGTGTGTCACAACAAATACTAGCAGCAGTGGTTATAACACTACTTCGACGTGTCAAGTTGCTACCTATTCTGATGCAAGTAAATTATACAACAATTCTGTTCCAAAAGTATCTCTAGTTTCCAATGGACATCCAACATCAGCTTTGCAACCTGTAAATGGACAAACTTATTATTCAGGTCATGTAAAATATGAGCCTCCTCCAATATACTCCAGAGGAATATTATGTGATTCTCCACACTGTTCTAATAGCATTTCAAGCCATAATTATCTTAGCAACAAATTACATGGTGATTCTACCATAAATAAACAAATTGAAAATGACGAGGTGATCATAAAACCTCACTCATTGGCGAACTTAAAGCTGCATACCTATGAAAATGTTGCTCAATGCCATAATCATAATGGAGTAAGCTGCAATGATGCTATAATGATAATTGAAAATAAATATGCAAGCACAAGATCAAGTGTCAGCTCCTTTGATTCTAAGTTTTCTAGCCCAAGAAGTAGTCTTGTGAATAGTCATAATATTTCAAGTTTGGAAAGAAAAGATTCCAATAAGCAAATCTGTGATCAATCATCATTAGGCAGCTTTAGTCCAAATAATGTGCCTGTCTATAAAAGCAGTTCCCATTCTTTGAATTCTTCACCCTTAAACCTGAGCCATCAGTTGCCTCCCCGTATTGAACAAGATCTTGAAGGGCGACAGTTTCTAATACCAAGAAATAATGCTTATGTTGAAGAAAATGCAAGACAAAGTGGCCACTGGAGCTACCCTGTAGGAACAAGGGGATACTACAGTAATCAATACCAACAAAGCTTCTGCCAAACTCCTACATGTTGCTTATCCCACCCGTGCTGCACGCCGGTGTCCACTCCCATTGCTACACCGAGCCCCACATCTTTCAATCCACCACCACCATATCCTGGGAAGCCTACAAGCAGAAGTTCATTATCCAATAGTGTGGATCTGAATGATTCAGTGCTATCTCTTGGAAGTTTGCGCAGTGCCTCTGGTGTTCTTGCATCAGTCAATGCTAATCACAACTATGCAAATATAGATGTTTTGAAAGGCAATTATAATGCAGACCAACAATTGAAATTGCAATATCAATATAAACACAATTTTTCTGGCACTGATAAATCCTTGACAACCACATTACCAGCTCCTCCCCCCTATCCTTCATCTGCTCTACAACAAAATAAATCTCATCTTTTGATCAAGCAGCCTCTACAACCCTTGCAAACACAGTTATGTGGTTCATCATGTCGTTTAAACTGTCCTTATAGTAATAATCCTCCTGTTTCTGCTGGGCCTGCTGGCAGCATTTCTTTTTTGAGTGGCACCTCAACTGCCACCTTCAGCTCACAGAAAAGTGTCCCGCCTCCTCCTCCTCCACCTTACTCCTCTAATGTAGTGAGATCACAATTATTGAGGCCAAGCAATCATTCTGGACCTTCACTTCCCCCATACCCGTCCAGTGCCGTGAGAGGCCTTGCCACTGCCTGTAATACAAGACCCATACACCATCATTTTGTGAACCCCAGTGAGCCACCAGCTATCCCTTATTCTTCACAAGTTGCTCGGCAATTGATATCTAAAAAATCGGCCATGAGCAATCCAGACAGCAGCAGTGATAGTAATCCCAAATGCAATAATCCAGACTCTCTGACTGGACAAATGAACAACATGAGCTTGTCCAATGATCCTGCTCAAGCAACTGCATCCGACCGTCTGAGCAAGTGGCAAAGTAAACTCAACCCATCATTCAAAGATGGTGAGGACGGCAGTGTCACAGCCTTATCTGCAGCTGGAGGTTCAACAAGTAGTGGAGGGGAGGCAAGTGATACAGCTTCTGAAAAATCTGCAGTTGGATCTGACAAGTCAAGAGCAAAGAAGAGTGGAAAGTCTCTTCTGCCCTACAATGTCACTGCTAAAACTATGGTAAGTATTGGTGCATTGTAATGTTAATTGTTTTGAACTTTATGTTTCCACAGATTTGATTTGAAATTGTGAAGAGACATATTTTGTTGCAGATTCTGTACAATATAGTAGTATATAGAAGTACTTGTCTCTTAGTTGAATTAGAAGGAGATTGATTTTTTTAAACTAAAAATATTTGTTGAATTGAGATTAAATGTTTTATAGCTTCTCATGCATAAAGATTAATGTTTCATGGCAATTCTGGAAGACCAATATATATCCTGGTTTTCACTCAGGAAAGTGTTGCAATCCTGTCAATTATACAAAGATAAAATCTGTTAGTTGTCAAAAATTGAATTAATTTCATAAGTATATTAATGGAGCAGCATTGCCTTAAATGGTTATAGGAATACTTAACATTTTAGCATTATCTCTAAACGTACACCATGTTAGAAACAATCAGAACCTGACATATTTTAATAATTGTATAAATTGTTATTGTACTCATAATAAATGTTTAATCAGAATAAATTTTGCGCAGATATTCCAAGAAGATATATTATTTAAATGTTCTAAAGTTTCTTGTTGCTAGAATGTCTCTTGCTAGTGTCACAGTAACTGCCTGAATGCCTGGCATGTTGAGAGATTTGGCCTTCAAAGTTGATATTATTACATACCTCAGGAAGATGAGAAAAACAATTATTCAGAAAAGTGCAGTTCTGGCAAAACCATCAGGCTCTAAATCAAGTCATTGGATCGAAAACAACTGTAACTTGAATCAGAACAACGCTCAATGAATGACTGAACTATTGAGCTTCCACACATTTTTTTTAAGTGTAACAGAAATCAAGATTCCATGGAATCTTGGTGGGACAATATCGGCAGACAATAATGTGAATTGGTTCATCCAGCTGAGGCAAAATGTAATTTTTCTGTAGAAAATCAACATTAAACTTACGTTTGACCTGAAGTCATGGGTTCATTTGCACACAGTAAAAAAAGTTAATCCTGCCAATATCTGCCACTGTACTGAAATAATTAGAGGCAGCTATGGTACCACTAAAGAGTTGGCTAGAGATGCTAAAATAATTATAAATTCACATAAATTACTACCTCACCGGATTGATGCAGTACCTGCAGCAAGAGGTTTGCTCATATCATGCTTGAGAATTTTGCCAATATGTTCCCAAGGTGTACGGTACCAATATTTTGTTCTACCTTTGTATGTCTGAATATTTTACATAGTTTTGGTGAGTGAAAACTGAGAAGGGTGTAAGAGTGGCACCTCTAAAGATGTTTCTGTTCTATTCTGAACTTCAATATTCAGTTTAGCGATTTAGCCAATGCCTGGAATGCTGAGGTCACTGAGGCGACCTTTCCCTGCTGCGGTTCATCCAGTGTCAGTGCTTTACTCCTCTGCTATTTCCTGTGTTCAGTATTCCCACTTCTTCCATGAAAACAGACGTGGACGAAACTCACTCGACCATTTTTCGTTTAGCATACAAATACTGATATGGCTTAGCCTGGCACATCTGCCTATTGAAACGAAACGCGCTGTATTTAAATCGCAATGAGTTGAATCCGATCAGCAATCGCATCAGCAATCTCTGGATAGCATAGGAAAATTAATGTTGATGTGTTCAGCAAAGGTTAACTTACGAATTTTTTTATAACGCATGTCCACGAAATGTCAATGTTGAATGTCTCTTTAGCATTGATGTCGGCGCTACCGTGTCAGTGAATGTGGAGAACTTATCGTTATAATGACTTCCATTTTTATCTCGCTTCAAAGCCTCTTCCCCGTTCTTTGACAAGAAATTTGATTTTACTGTTTGAAATTGCAGAGTTTAAAGAACATTCATTCACAAATATCAATAAGGATTGTTGCAAGGCTAAAACGGTCGCGTATTATTTCGCTGTTATTGTGGTTTGCCGATTTAAATTCAGTACCACTTAAATGTGTAAAATTGTGGCATTTATGAGCTGATGTGTTTAGAGGATGCTTTTTTCTAAGCATTCTTTACATATTTAGCAAGTCTCAACATTGAAAACAGCAGTGAAACGAGAAAACTTGGTTGCATCATCGTTAATATCTACACGCTAGTCTCTCGAATGAATATTTTTGGTGATTCTGAGATTTCTGGATGGACTTTGTGTGCAATTGCATAGCATTAGAGCTCAGGGCGCCGCCTCGGTGTAGGCAATGCGTGGCTGAGAGGCCGCGGCGCGGGACCTTGACTGCATTCCGGGCCGCGAGGCCCGCGTGTGCCCCGAGTGTGGCGCTGCTACACGCGCACCACGCGCTGCTACACGCGCTGCTACACGCGCACCACGCGCTGCTACACGCGCATCCACGCGCTGCTACACGCGCTGCTACATGAGCACCACGCGCTGCTACACGCGCACCACGCGCTGCTACACGCGCTGCTACATGAGCACCACGCGCGGCTACACACGCTGCTACATGAGCACCACGCGCGGCTACACGCGCTGCTACATGAGCACCACGCGCTGCTACATGAGCACCACGCGCTGCTACACGCGCATCACGCGCTGCTACACGCGCACCACGCGCTGCTACACGCACACCTCGCGCTGCTAAACGCGCTGCTACACGCACACCTCGCGCTACTACACGCGCACCACGCGCTGCTACACGCACACCACGCGCTGCTACACGCACACCACGCGCTGACATCCACGCACTCTCTCCTCCACGCACGCTCTTCTACACGCACGCTCTTCTCTACTCGCGCTCACCTCACAAAGGCTCTCAAATTATGTGATCGTTGCTGTTGACTCATTTAAGTTTTATCAGAAATATGAGATGATGACAGTTGACTGAGTTACGTTGAAGTTTTCATTACAAGCTTACAGCTGACGCCCAGGCTGACATTACATCACGGCAGTGACCGCGACCACTGCCGCCCGCGCGATCGCTCAATGCCGCATTCCCGTGACTGGCGGCGCATTCCCGTGACGAGCGGCGCATTCCCGTGACGAGCGGCGCATTCCAGGGACGAGCGGCGCATTCCAGTGACATTAGCGTACGCAGCTCGCAGCGCATTAGCATACGCAGCTCGTAGCGTATTCTCATGCGAGCTGTGCGTTCCAGACGTTCTTTCTTTATTTTAGGCCTAGGTAGTCATCAGGTAGCAGGCAGGTGGTGAGCTACCACCTTAGCTGTCTATGTTCGCTACTGCCGGGCCTCTGGACATCTGTCTTTACTGCTGCCTCGCTTACTGCCTTTGCTGCTGCCTGTTTTCTGCCTCTGCTGCTGCTTCGTTTACTGCCTTTGCTGCCGCTTCGTTTACTGCCTTTGCTGCTGCTTCGTTTACTGCCTTTGCTGCTGCCTGCTCTCTGCCTCTGCTACTGCCTCGTTTGTTATCTTTACTGCTGTCTCGCTTACTGCAGTTAATGCTGCATCGTTTCTTGCCTCTATACTGCTGCCTTGCTTCCTGCCGTTACTGCTACCGGCCTCTACACTCGCCCGTCGTTGCTGTTGAATGTTCTTGTAATCCCTGGGGATGTTACCTCTTGGCAGTTCCTTACGTACTGAGACTGCTCGCTGTTTGTCGCTTAATTTGTCCGTGATTTAGTGTTGAAAAGCATAAAAATATCCTCCGACTGATTTGTCTGCTGCAAGAAAGTGTTGGAAATCGTCGCGTGCTAACGTTTATTTTATTTGTTTGGCAGTGTTGAACTTACCGTTTTTTAAGCTATTAGTTGTCGGAAGTTGAAGTTTACAATGGCATGATTCTTCTTGATCGCTGCTAGAAGTCGACCTTCATTATCTCCTCCGTTTATGATTTGCTGCTCTGGAACTGGTCACTCGTGGTCGCAAGTGGGTTTTGTTCTCATATTTTTATTACTTCCTCGCTTGAAGGTAATACCTTTCACCATTCAATTTAGTTTCGATACTGTATATGAATGTTATTATATTCTGATATCAGAAATTAGCTATACCAGCCGGCCCATAATTCGACCTAGCGCTGCTTTATTAGGCTGATAATGAAGTGACGTCGATCTTATGATCGCGTTTGCACTTCGGCATGATTCGGATAGCAATTAGCTTTTACTTGACGATTCAGGAAGCATTTAATGCATGTCTCGTCAGCACTCATTTTCTGTACGGTTAAAAAATCAGCTGACTACCTCTTCTGACAGCCCTCATTCCTTATGCTGCTTGCTCTGAATACTCGTTTTTTCTCGAAAGGTTCATTTTTAGCGCATTTTCTCATTTATGGAAAAAATGCACTATTGTGCTCGCCATGTCCGTCTGTATGTCTGTCCGTCCGTCCGTGACCTCAAGTTTTCGGCGACGAGAAAATGCGCTCGCTGTCACTCACTGCAGTGAGTACTGAGTTATATTTTTTTCAATCAGCGGACGTAAGATGTGGAGATACATTTTGCTTGTACATTAGAAATGCCTTCGTTCGCTAATATTAATTATTACAATTAACCTCTCGAAAAACTGTCTTCCCACCATCTTCATTGTAAATGAGTTCGACTCGTGCAGATAAATTTTTCTTTGTGCACATCTAGTGATGTACACGTTTGTTGTACTGCTTAGCTGATCCACTGATCTCTACGTATTTGGCTTATGGATAAATATGATTGATTATTGACAATTTACTGATAACATGTTAATTATTCGTTTGATAGAATGAAGATCAATGTCATAACTGTTCCTTGTTATAGGCATAACTGCTCGTTGATATAGGCTATTTTTTGTTACAGACATAACTGTTCATTGTTATAGGCATAACTGTTCGTTGTTATAGGCATAACTGTTCGTTGTTATAGGCATGACTCTTCGTTGTTCTAGGCATAACTGTTCGTTCTTATAGGCATAACTTTTCGTTGTTATAGGCATAACTGTTCGTTGTTATAGGCATAACTGTTCGGGTTTATAAGTATAACATTTCGTTGTTATAGGCATAACTGTTCGTTGTTATAGACATAACTGTTCATTGTTATAGGCATAACTCAGTTGACGTAGACATCTGTTTGTTGTTATCGACATATCTGTTAGTTGATATAGGCATAACTGTTTGATGTTTTGAAATGTTTGTAAAAGGCATGGTGCAGCGCGGTGTGAGGTGGCAGCATTATGCACGGCGGTAGAGGGAGGGAGTGCCTGCTCGTATCATAGCTGCGCTGGAATGCCAGGAATGCCATGGAGCACAAAGAAAGTTTTAAGCTTGTGGCGTCCACGAAGCTCGAGCTCTCTCGCGCCTCACTCTCAATGTAACACTTCACTTTGTGTGACCGACCGCTGTGCTCAGGCCATAGATTCCAGTATTCAGTGGATCTCAATAGGTCATAGCTTTTTATGTTTTAATGTCGTATTTTTCCTGTTCCTTTGATGTAGGACTTCAGATGATGACAGTCGGCATTTCCTTGTATCAAAAGGACATTTAGGTAGTAATTGCCTGTGTTTCCAGTTCATAAAATTATACCTCTAATGGACGATTAGGTTCTATTCTCTAGAAGCCTTTATTGGGGAATATTCCGACGATTTTTTGTATCAAAAATCGTTTTTGAACTCAAATGCAAGAATTATTGGGCGAATGTTTTCTATTGCTGCCGGAAGTGCGGAAGATTCGCTGTCACCTGCAATTGGCAAAATTTGCTATCCGTTATTTAAATGAAGTGTTTTACCGACGGTGTGTTTTCCTGATTCACATTCCCCGAAAAAATCTTCCCTTTGGGTGGTGAACATAACCTACTGAAACACAGAGCTCCTGGGCATTTTTTTCTATTCACTACAGTCGTATAGTCTGTAATTTTCATCCTCATGAGATTGAAGTCAGCCATTGTATAAGATCCTTTAAAATTTGCAAATGACTGGCTGTTAGTTTTAGTGACGTGCCATCATATCTGATAGTGGAGTAACTTGACCGGGAGGTATTGTTTATGGACTAGTGTTCCTAGTAGTGATCACCGGCATGGCACCCCAATACTGGTAATAAAATGACCAGCATTTTGCTCCTTGGTCGACAATGCGAGAAGTTTTCGGGTGTTTTTTGATACTCGGCTGTAAATTTGTAAGACCTCTAAGCTTCCTTTTATTACAATTGGACTTCAATATATACACGAATCATAAGCACTGCATGGATATAATGTGATATTTATGGAAATAAAGTTGTGTACACAATTATTTAAACAAGTTTTGTTAAAGACCAGAGAATTAGTTTTATTTATTAACTTCTTGTTAGTTTTTTCAATAAGTCGTACTAAATTCTTCGTAGGTGTTGGAAGATTGAATTATTTGAACACATGTTTATGTGCTAGGACGCTGTTTCACTTCTTCAATTTGTTGCATGTCAACGCAAGCCGTGCGATTATGTTAATGAGCCTCATGCTGTACACTTCTTCTCTATAACTATTAATTGCGGGACTAAAATGTTCCTTCAATGTTCATTTTTTTATTCTATTAATTTCATTCCAATTCATTTTTTTATTACAATAGTATTATTTATTTATTCAATATTAGGCGCTACGATGGAAGCCTAAGTCTGACGAAAAATCTCGTTTTTTTTTAATACAGTTAATATCAAAGTTTAGTACCGAACTGATTATAACCATGAAGAGAATATGTGTTTATTTGATGGAATTCTACTTAATATGTATTCTAGAAAAGAGAAGCTTCATCGCTGTAAAATGAGTGCAGCAAACTTTGATTCTGATTATGAAGATCTGGACATGGATGATGTCCACAGTATAGTAGTTGCTTTTTCTGCTCTAGACTGTCAATAAACACAGACGGTATGCAAGTTCTTGTATCATCAGCCCAGAAAAAGAGCAGTAAAGAGCGCCCTAATGGCTTAGACAGAAGTGCTCTATCAGTAATGGGTAGCTATCGGAAATGCCTTACGACCGCCACTGTTCAATCCGTAGAAAACTACATCGCTTCGTTTCAATTTCTCGCAGCTGCTTCAATTGTGTTCCAAGAAAGGCCTTCAGGCCATATATACTTAATGGACGACTTGCTGTTACGCTTTTAATTCGTAGTTCTGTGCTTGTCTGATGAGTTACTTTGATATTCTCATTAATTAATTGAAAAATATTTTTCCTTTAGGTAACACTTTAACCTACTAAATCATTTTTTTTATTTCGTGTTGGTGATAACTATGCAAGTGACCTCGAAACATGGAGCTCTTGAACGAATCCCTGTTGCTCAGCTGTTTGACGTTTATGTTCAAACTCATCGATGGTTATAACGTTTCTCAAGACTCTTTCTCTTCTTTACGACGCACTGCGTTTCTCAGCCACAAGCCTTTTAGAACCCACTTACTAGTCGTCCTTCCGTCCTCTGTGTGGATCAAGGGAGGGATGAAATGGTCAACTTTCTCAAAGCTCAACATTCCTATAGTATCTATTTCATCGCATCACGAGATTTTGCTCGCCGCAGTATTCCATTGTGCGCTTATTAAGTAAAACTGCAAGTCATGCATTTTATCTACTTATTCTAATCACTACAGACATAATAATAACACTGTTCAAATTCAATACAGAACTAACTAGCATTTGCGAGTAAAACTTAACAACAAACCTCAGTAGAGCGCCAAGGTTTCATTGCATTATCCACTGTCTCATATGTGCCGGGTAGCCATGGTCATCTTCTAATTTCTATCAAAGCAAAGCACACCTCAAACGCGGCTTCTGTTCGCCGAGCATCGCTCGTAAAACCTTCACTGCATTAGCTGCGATAATTAATTGTGTGCGAGCTTCTGCTTGTCGTCCGTTACTTGCTGCGCAAATGCTCGCAATTTCTTGTGGTAATCATTTAAGCTACGAGCCCCGCAATGGCAAGCCCTCTATCATTTCTCGACAGCTCCCACATTCCTTGTGAGTCTCGCAAATTTTGCTCTTAAATACCTCGTGTGGGTGATGATGAGTGCTGGTGTCTTGGCTCCGTGCATGTTATCAAAAAGTTGCGATGTTATTGGGCATCTCTAACTTGGCGCGTTAGAGACGTCTGTCCAAGGCGCCATCTGGTGTCATCGCACGGCGATCCCTGTAACTATATCCACTTGCAGTAAAAAATTCGCTTTTTATGAGTCTTGACGTTATTTAAGTACAGTGTTGAGTTACTTCTCCAATGCATCTATTTGTAAATACGAATTACTGCTGTAAACATTTTCTTATTATATTTTCTGTAGAGACACAAATGTTTCCATTTAGTACTTGCATGCCACTTCTACTGTGTTACGGTTGTCGACGAATTCTGAAAATTTTTAATGAAGCTTAATTTGTGTTCATTTGCACAATGAACTCAAACCAACACTCCTGTTCGTTTTGGACTTGAATTCAAATGAATACAATTCTCACCGCTAGATGGCGGCATGGCTTATGACCAAGTTAGACTGGAGTTATGCTAGCGTAGCACGGATACGCAGTGTGGCTGGTCGGCGCGCTGCCTCTCAATGGACACGACACACGTTAGTTAGGCAGTCCATGCCGTGCTATGGTGGCTTGTGGAATGCGTCGGTCTGGTCCAACCAGTGCGCATCTGCTGAACGGCGCAAGAGCTTTTTTTTTGTCCGAGAGCGCTAGTGGCTTTAGCGGCAAGAAACTTGCCTAATCCTGAAAATTACTTGTAAATGTTATCTGTTAAATATCACTACTTCAAGAACTTAAGCTTTTGATATTCAAAATTTTGCTTAATATTCTCTGATCTGTACTTGCTGCATATTTGTGCGGTACTATTTTAAGAGCAATAAACATTATCATGGGCTCTGTGATGAATACGTAATCAGATTTCCTTGTGTGGCAGTCTTGCTGGACGGAAGTGTGCCGAAAAATGCGTTCACCTGCCACATTAATTGGAAGTTTAGCGGAGGATATTCCGTGATGTGTAACAGAAATCTAGTGCATCAATGATGTTTCTGACATGCTAACATATCACTGTTTGAGAGAATTTTTTATTTTATTTTCGATGTATGAAAATCATATTATAACTTGTAAGCTTGTTCTTACATTATATATTGAATTTCGAACTCGCTTGCTTGATTTATATTCAATTTTCACGACTTTTGCTTATTGAGTTTTGCAGTTTTTACTACTTCGTGGTTTTCGTTTAGCACTGTTCGCATCGCTATCTGGCGTGCATTGAAATCTCTGTAAATAGATTTTATTGATGCAAATGCTTACCCGTATCTATACATCGTTGTTAATATTCTCAGAGTTGCTATTGTAACTTTGCAAGACGAATATAAATTGTGCCTGCCTGTTGTTTCACTTGTCAACGGCAAGCGTTTATAATCAATGGAATATATCGTCAGAAGTCCTATGGGATTTCGCTCTCCTATAGGGGGATTGTTCCTGAGCGCCCACGGTGTTTGACTGCAGGTCTCAGTTGTGGTATCAAGTTATTATGTAGGTAGGATTCCTTACATTAAGTTATTATGTAGGTAGGATTCCTTACATTTCCCTTCTCTAGCTGTCTCTCTCGTGCGGGCGGCCGACGTCCCGCGTAAGCGACCTCTTGTTCGAGTGTCTTCGTTGCTGTTGCTTTTCACCTGTCCCTCCTTGTCACTTTTCCCTCCTTGTCACCTGTCTCTACATGTCACTAGTCTCGTTGAGATGCTAACGCTGCTTCTTTCGAGCCAACTTCAGCGGGCTGGGCAATTGAGACCTTCCACCCCTTGCGGGTGATGAACTATTTTTGATTTGAGAAACTTTCAATAATTGAAACCTTATACCATCTTATTGGTTATGTTCATCTTGACTTCCGGTTCGAGGTAGCTAAATAGCTGAAGCGCTAGTAAACATGTGGCAACTAAATTAACTAACTCAATGGACTATATTATTCATATCCTGCTTTCTCATTTTAAACTTTCAGTTGCGAATCGTGAAAATTTTGTTGACCGCTCACTGAAAACAACGGATAGTTTTGGATGCAAAGAAAACAAAGAAACCTCTCATAAATTCATGAATTATTTTGAGTGCAGTGTGTCCTACTTTTGCTGTATGATTCTGATGTAAAGGACATATCATTTACGTGAACTGTTATCAAGCTGAACGTTTAGTTAGCTTGTAACCATCAAACTGTGCGCATCAAGGTTCGAACTGTCATGGCGTTCAGACACTCATACTCCAAGGTGAGTCGTTGGTTTCTTCTATGTCAGAATAGTTTGCTCTTTCCCGGACCTATTATAATGTATTTTCTTTAGGGCCTTATATCTGCGGCTTCGTAATCGCGAACTTTGGGCACATGAATTTAAATTTCCACTAAAACTATATACTAACTTGTAAACACCGAGTATTGAGATTTTTTCTGGCGCAGGCATGTGAAATGTTAGATGTGTTTTAAGATCATAACTAAAAAAGTTGCATATTGCATGCTTAGCAAACTCTGGCCGCTTGATGGACCCTGGACGTGTAATTGCGTGATCAGCTCTGAAGGCATCAAAGGAATATTGCGTGTTGCATGCTTGGCCAACTCTGGCCGCTCGATGGACCCTGGACATGTAATTGCGTAGTCAGCTCTGAAGACATCAAAGGAAGGCAGTTGGCTAGCGCTCGACGCTAGGGATTTTTTAAAGCGAGAGCAGAATAGCTGCCATATTGGGTGTTGTGGGAGTGCCGGCGTGCGAGGCCTTCGCTTCTCTGCTCTCTATTTAAAAAGTTTTCAGCTGCTTTTCTCGCTTGGAGTTTTTTTTTCATATACGGGTCGTAGAAACGATGAATTTTTACTCAAAGGTTTGTCTCAATTCTAGAATTTTTTACGGATACTCAATTACACTATTTGCCAAGCATTGATATGTTGATGATATTGATGCAAATAAAAAAAATTAGACGTTTGATTGTAATCAAATCACGGTCGTATTATTATTTGATAACTTGACAAGCGATGCATGCAGCAGACACCGCTAGTGAAGTTAGCAGAGTCGTAGCTTCCTCGCTGCTGCTGCACCACCTGCACTAACAGACTTGTTGACCACCTGAACCTGACCTCCACTAGTGAATGAGTGATGAGTTTGTGAGTGAGTTAAAGATATGAGTGTTGCGCAAGACGTTGTGCAGCTGTAAGAGGTCGAGTGAGCCAGGAATTTAAAAGCAAAGAAAATACCACAAAAATTCACCATATCTTTATAAGAGAAAACGTTTCGGAGTCCAGCTCCATCGTCAGTTCATAACACAAATAGTTCAAATTTATTTGTGTTTCTAGGACTGAACTTTTTCTGAATAGAATTTTGTGTTTTGAACTGACGATGGAGCTGGACTCCGAAACGTTTTCTCTTATAAAGATATGGTGAATTTTTGTGGTATTTTCTTTGCTTTTAAATTGCTGGTTAACTTGCGATTCAAGCAAACAATTGATTTTAATACTTAGGTCGAGTAAGACGCTGTAAGCATGTGAGCTGCACCGCTGCAGTGCAGCATCCACGTTCCGTTGTATCTCCGGTGAGGGCGGGAGGCGGTGTGGTCATTGCCCTCGCATTCTCTTTACTACTATCAAGTCTAAATACCTTACTTCTTGTTAAACTAAACTAACTAACTATTATCAAACTAAATGTTAATGATCTGTTGCTAGTATCATTGCTAGTATCATTGCTAGACTGTTGTTGCTAGTATCAAGTCTAAATACTTTACTTATTATTAAGCTAAACTAACTAACTCTTGTCAAACTAAATGTAAATTAATTGTTTCGCTCAGATAGTTCGATTACTATTATACGTTTCATTTGCGTTGAAAATATCCTCCCGCTCGATTATTTATTAATTCAGTTTCCCCTTCTGCTGTCGTCGTTTCATTCATTTCTTGTAACACTTTAGTTTTTCATCATTGATTCGATTTTCAATTATTCACAGTTAGTATAGAATCGATATCCTATTCTCAATTCTTATGTCTTCCTTCTATTTTATGGAGTGTGCTCACAAGAATTCCTGCCTTGCCAATTGTCGATCGGCGCGACCACAGAAGCCACGATGATTTACGTTGTCTCGCATTATAGTCAACATTCTCGGTGTTTTCGAAACATTCGTGGCATTAATTATAATTTCTAATGACGCTCGTAATGGCCCTACGTCATCATTTGTGTGTACGTTGTTGGCGTGTGGTTACCGCGGCTCTCCCCCTGCCCCCCTGCACGCCGCCCCCCCCTAACCCCTCAGGGCCAGAGGGGGGCTGCATTCCAGCGCAGCGTTGGCTCGTTGCGTCGTGCATGGCGCCCCACACACTCCCATTCATTCGCCTGGACGCCGCCCCCCTATACTCCCCTCTCGCATACCTCCCCTCTACTCCCCTCGCATACCTCCCCTCTCTTCCCCGCGCATACCTCCCCTCTCTTACCGCGCATACCTCCCCTCTACTCCCCGCGCATACCTCCCCTCTCTTCCTCTTGCATACCTCCCCTCTCCTCCCCGCGCATACCTCCCCTCTCTTCCCCTCGCATACCTCCCCTCTCTTCCCCGCGCATACCTCTGCTCTCTTCCTCTCGTATAACTCGCATAACTTCTCTTTACCAACAACTAAATGAGTTGTGATTAGAACCATCTTCAACATTTAACTCGAACCTAATAAATTTGCCGCGCGTATCCTGAACCTGAAATAGGCTGACATTTTAGTTTAATTCGCTTAGCTTAGTTTGTTTCAAGTATAACGTTGCAATTCTCAATATCTATTTGCGCTGATTTGTTCAGCATTTAGTGAGTGTATATTTGTTCTATTTTATTATATTTTTCTTGTGCTGATGGCATTATCCATCTGATTGAATTCAGGTTCTGAAAATTGAGTGGCCTTTGTTATGCTACGAAACTGAATCATGCGCCTCCATTACTTCCAACGTCTTCAGTATTCCCAATGAACAAAGTCCTTGTGTGCCTCAAGCACCTTCTCGTGCTTGAAGCAATTGCTTGGTTATGTCTAGTGCTGCTTGCTGGCCTCCGTGATTTTGGCTCCATTGCTGTACCCATGATTGAACTATATAAGGTTGACCCACGAGAAGTTCCGTTTTTCAGTTCAGCTTTCTTGTTACGTTACTGAGATCGAGAAACGTAAACAAACCCGTCATGCCCATGACGGATTGGTTGACTGGTGTGATCGCATTTCGGTGATTGGTTAATGCCCGTGACGTCACTGAGATCAGTGACGTCACAGGCGGACAACGAACTACATCGCAAAAATAGGCTTCTGATCGGTCAACCTTATACTAGTTGTCTAGTTTAACCATGGCTGTACCGCAGCGATCGAGCGCTCCACGCTAGCAGCCTTGCACGCGGTCTCTAAGTCAGGTTTTATTGTTGTTCCGAAAATTTGGTTCAGTTACAAAAAATGTGAATACGTGGTAGAAGAGAAGGAACTATACGGACATTTGAGACAAGATACTTCCCACATGAGCTGAGTTTGGAACACAATTATAATGTTAATGTTTGGTCTAGGTTATTAAAAAGAGCCATGATTGTTGGGGTTCATGCTTACTACATGACCGCGCTAAAGCAAATTACGGTCTTGCTCGAAATTAATATCAACGGAATTTTGATCCACCCTGCGTTTAATCTTTGATGTATTTAAATTTCTTGGTGGCTTCTATTTTCAAGACTCGAAAGTGTTTTAACCAAACCCGCAAGTCGGTAACATTTTTTGTTATGTGGATTGTTTGCAGATGTATCTAAATGAAAGGAATTAGGCATGCTGTATGTTGAAGAATGCTTTTAATGAAGAGTTAACTTGAATCCTAGACCTGATCGTGCATCGTTTTGTTTACAGGGGATGAGCGAAGCAGAGCGGAAGCTTGAAGCTCTCACACAACAAATAGAAGCAGAGATGGAGAAGCGCGAGCAGGAGGGTGATTATTACGGTGAGTAATTATTGTTGGTGTTCACATTATAGTTTACTTAGATGTGCTCGAGACTCTTACAGTGTAACAACAGCAAGCGAGAGGGTGATTATTACAGTCAGTATTAGTTATGCATACTTATATGGTGCTGAAGACCCTTTCAATATGAGCCACAATTAACAATCAATACCTATTCAGTGCTATATTTAGAGAATGGCTAATATGAGCAATGTGAATTTGATAGTCAAATAAAATAATTAATTTAAGAACTGTGCTCGAATAGAAAAAAATCTTTCCGTCTTCATTGAAGATGTGCGTGACAGATAGCCAAATAGACTGCTCACCGCCCTCACGATGCCTGTACATCGAGCAGTGTTACGTGCACAGGAACGACGTGCCTACATGTTTGCCCCGAAAACAACGTGAATGTATACATTGTTGTTACTCTGATGCCAGCTGGCACAGTGCCTGCTGTACTGCACCATCGGTCATGCAGTCTCTGCTTTCCGCGAGTGCCGTCTGGTTATGTCCATGCATATTCCTCTATATTATGTGCACGCATTTCCCTCAATGTTATGAGAATATATACATATTCCTCAATGTTAGGAGCCATTGCATTCTCAATCTTTTTATTGTGACATGACAGTATAAACGCGGTGCTAGGTTGTCGGTCCAAGGCTATGTCCAAAATTACGTTTAAAGATATCATATTGAATTGTTTGCTAATTTCGCTCGATTCTGTTGCTCACAGTTCATAGATTTTAATATTAACGACTTTTAATATTAACGAAGAACTCGTATATTTTAGGCTCTAGAGTGGAGAATTGTTATCTCGGTGTAGTCTTATGTTACCTATTGCTACGTGGCCCTCTGTGATACCGTAGAATTTTTAAGAATTGACTTGGCCATCTCAAATTTAACTTATCTCATTCCTGGGTGTTGATGTTCTAAAATGTCATTGGTGCGACTGCATAACAACTTCAAATTGAATATTAAACCTGCGAAACAGGCGTTTGTGGATGAGATTCCCTTTTATGAAGTAATGGTTCTAAATGCAGGGTTGACTGAGAGTTTTAATAATAATAAATCCATTGGAATCGCACGCGCCAATACTTTAATTCTGATAGTTTCTAGTTCGCGGGCTCAGGGAAAACTTTTCACGATGGCTCGCTTAATCAAGTGTAAGTTTTTTTTCAATATAGATTAACGTGTGATTATCTGTTCACGACAAAGTTATCCTGATTCTTAGCTGTGAGAGGTGTTGTGAAATCAGATGCTTGATTAAATCTTATTTATCTTTTAAATTTAATTTTTAACGACAATTTGTTAATTTATTCCGAATATTTCACACTTGATTAATATTGTATAACATTTTGAAGCTTCCTAAAGCAAGTTTCTGAAGCTTCCTATAGCATGTTTCTGAAGGTTCCTAAAGCATGTTTCCTAAAGCACGTTTCTGAAGCTTCTTAGAGCATGTTTCTGAAGCTTCCTAAAGCATGTTTCTGAAGCTTCCTAAAGCATGTTTCTGAAGCTTCTTAGAGCATGTTTCTGAAGGTTCCTAAAGCATGTTTCTGAAGGTTCCTAAAGCATGTTTCCGAAGCTTCCCAAAGCATGTTTCTGAAGCATATTCAATTGTGCAGGCGTATGTCACACATGTGGGGAGAAGGTGCGTGGTGCTGGACAAGCATGTCAAGCCATGGGTAACCTCTACCACACGTCGTGCTTCATCTGTTGCTCGTGTGGCCGGGCGCTGCGGGGCAAGGCTTTCTACAACGTCCACGGCAAAGTCTACTGCGAGGAGGATTACCTCTACTCTGGTTTCCAGCAGACTGCTGAGAAATGTGCCATTTGTGGACACCTTATTATGGAAATGGTCAGTGTTTGCGAGATATGTTGGAATAAAAAGTCAGCTATTTATTGTATATAGGCGAGATGAACGCCTATGTTGCAAGCTTGGATAATTATACAATTATCATATGTAACCTCGTTCCGGGGAAATGTAGCAATGGATCAAAGGTAATACCAAAGCAAGAGCCTCAAATTATCGTGTTATGACTCTGAGGTCTTCAATCTTCGGCCTAACGTATCATTTATTCATGACAATCAATAGAAAACTGCAAAAGTTACACGAAAGAGACTGCAACCTAACTAAGAAAAAAAAATAAAATTTATCGACTTGAAATTCTAAGTGGATAAGAACTGTAAGCATTATTACGGCAAGGTTTCCGTCAGAAATATGCAGCGATTCCATATCTTTAAATCCAAACTTCCAGAGGTGGAACCAAGTATGCCGGTGCACAAAACAGTGTGGCGGATCAACGCTATTCTTTTCTATTATACTGTGATTCATGTCACGACTGCCGCCTGCTCATAATTTATGTTGTGCCAGATCCTGCAAGCCATGGGCAAGTCATATCATCCTGGCTGCTTCCGTTGCTGCATCTGCAACGAGTGTCTGGACGGCGTACCCTTCACCGTCGACGTCGACAACAAAATTTATTGTGTCCACGACTATCATAGGTGATGATTGTTATAGGTACAGACTAACATAGGTACAGACTACCATAGGTACGGACTGCCATAGGTACAGACTGCCATAGGTACAGACTACCATAGGTACAGACTGCCGTAGGTACAGACTGCCATAGGTACAGACTACCGTAGGTACTAGGTACAGACTATCATAGGTACAGACTACCATAGGTACAGACTACCACTGGTACAGACTACCATAGGTACAGACTACCACTGGTACAGACTACCAAAGCTACCGATTGTTATAGGTACAGATTTCATTGTCTAACAGCACCCATAATTCTTATACTAGTCAATGGGTGACACTTTTTAGATAACTATCAAACCTCATTGACATTCCGACTACAGCTATTGACATTCCGACTTGTCAATAACTATAGTCGGAATATATTGACATTCCGACTACAGTTATTGACATTCCGACTTGTCCTAATTCAAAAATTTAAAAAACACAGTCGATGGAATAATGATCGCATCATGCAGTTTCTTTGTTGCTTTGGCCCCACGAATGTCAGTTGATTAATTTTATACTTTTGGTTCAGTTTGTAAAGTAATTGACGAGTATATCGAGATCAATCATTTTTCTTAATTTCGTTCACTTCGGAACTCGTCTACTGTACAATTCTGTTGAACTTCTGTTAAAGATATTAGCTTGTCATCATATTACAGGTTAGTTTTTACATTTAATTTCCTGGCACCGTTTCTCACTCTGACATTCTAAGCCTTGCGTGAAAAATTTTAAGCTCTGTCATCATTAGCTTCATACTATTCGCAATGTTTAACCCTCATTTAGACTTTCATTATTGACTTTATGATGCTTTCCTGTACTTTCATTATTGACTTTATGATGCTTTCCTGTACCTTCGTTATTGACTTTATGATGCTTTCCTGTACCTTCGTTATTGACTTTATGATGCTTTCCTGTACCTTCGTTATTGACTTTATGATGCTTTCCTGTACCTTCGTTATTGACTTTATGATGCTTTCCTGTACCTTCATTATTGACTTTATGATGCTTTCCTGTACCTTTGTTATTGACTTATTGTTATTATTATTGATGTTCTCCAGGATGTTTGCCCCGAAGTGCGCTGCGTGCGGCAAGAGCATCACGCCCGTGGAAGGCACCGGCGAGACCGTCAGGGTCGTCAGTATGGACAAAGACTTTCACGTCGACTGCTACGTCTGTGAGGTGAGCCTATCAGTATCATTACTTCCTCATCATAAAGGAAGTTAAACCTCATCGTAAAGGAAGACTTATCATAGTCTCCCTTTGACTTAGATACTTTTGATTTGAAAATTAGTGCCATGCATGTCGTTAAATCTATTTGTTTCAAATACTTAGATATTTTCAAGAAAGAGCAAAATATTTAGCAAGTTTGGCCATCTCTCTTACATTAATAGAATCCCTAGTAGCCATTTGTGGATTCATATTTGAATTCAGGCATTTCTAAGCCATCGAGCCTCTGCATGGATATTTGTTTGGCATTAAAAAGTATATTTACCTATTTTTCATCTTATGTTTCAAGCTTTTACTAATTCAGTGTTACTCTTTTCCTTCACTGAACATTAAAGTAAGCGACCAAATATTCTCTCATTCAACTCGATGTTTGATGGAGGATCTGGCATGTTTGTTGCAGCACTGCGGGGTGCAGTTGACGGACGAGCCTGAGCAGCGCTGCTACCCTCTGGAGGGGCGCCTGCTGTGCCGCACCTGCCACGTCCACCGCCTGCAGAGCATGGGACGTGGCGGCGCCCACCACACCTTGCAGGATGTGGGCGCCACGTACATCGAGTAGTGCAGCTGCCACGTCCACCGCCTGCAGAGCATGGGACGTGGCGGCGCCCACCACACCTTGCAGGACGTGGGCGCCACGTACATCGAGTTGTGTAGTTAGCCGATGGAAATCAACTAGCGCCTACTTTGTCTTAATCGCTGACTTTCTCTAGTGAACAAAAGCCGCCCTTTAGTTTGACCGCTGACGCGTGGTAGAAGTGTATTTCCATCAAGTGCAGCGGCAGCTGGGCGGAAAAGAATTCACATCGAGAAGACAGCCAATTTGACACAGACGATTCCATGAAAGCAGGTAGCAGATTTATTAATATTTACGCTGTGCTGGCGTCACAAAAGTCAATTAATATTCCCATATACAAATTTTGTAGTACTACAACTATATCAATATTCTCACACTTCTCATTTCAGAATACGATTACGTTCTGTATACAGGACATTCAACTTCACTATATTGAAGTTTCACACACCTATTATCAATGTAGACCAATTCACTGAAGCTGGAATATTATAAGTCAACCATCAGGACAGAGAAGTGAAAAATCATTTATCAATAAGAGTCTTTGAAAGCAACGCAACTTTATACGTTCATTACGCAATCTAATCCTGAAATTTTAAAGCTAATGTGCCTGTTTTAGCTGAGGTCTCTATTATCATTCAAATTTTGCCGCTTTACATTTTTACCCTCTCCGTACGATCACTGATGTCTAGGATTTACTACAGAAATGTTACACTGTCGTAAAGAGGAACAATGTTTCAGTTTCACATTTATCTGCAGGCTTTCAGAGTTTTTTGTGAAATAGCTAAAGATGAACTAGATGAACTGGCGACCTGTCATAAGCCTGTGATTCTTTCATTGCTCTATGTCGTTTGTAAGCTAAAGGATTGGAGGATAATTTTGAAAGTTATAAGCTGGCATCTCTCTGTTCTTATCTGCCAGCAAATTAGAAACTTTTTTGAAGCAAAACTTATTAATTTGTTAATCTCGAATTTTCACTGAGGGTGTCTTCCATATTAGCTTGATTATCCTACCTGAAACGCACAGCCTTTCTATTTATTCACCTCGAATTGCCTCATGGTCTGCTTCTTGTGATTCTCTTTAAAATTTAGAAAAATTTTGCGAGAAAAATTTCTTGTGATTTTCTTCAAAATTGAAGAGAATCATCCAATCATTAAATCCAAGGACTGATAGATCTTTTTTGTGTTGTGTACTTGCCCTAAAGTATAACGCACAGTATAACTAAATCAGAACCTTCCTGCGTGCGCCCAATGTTCTTAGTTGAGTTCAATAATAATTGAACTAATAAAATAATAATATTCGACTTTGAACAATCCCTCTCCTTATATTCCAGCTACTGTTTTCAACAAATTGTGGAATAAATTGATCATCTGTTAGAATCGGTTTTGTTTTTTGAACCGAAAGTGACGTAGAAGATGCTTCTGATGTTTCTTTGTTTAGCGATTTCTCCTCTTTGTGTTTCGTTTATTTGGTGTCGCTTTTTTTTATGCTTTTAATTGAAGTTCATCAAGAAACATGATTGCTTCCATGCACTCAAATTTTGTTGCTATGTTTGCTGGTGGATACTCGTCTCAGAGTTTTAACGATGAAAATTTATATTTTCTCATTAAATATTATTATCTATGTTTGCTCGTGTCTTGGAATAGCTTTTACATATTTTACTACAAATAATCAAATTTTAGTTCTGATAAATAATCATGGCATAGTAGTTAGTGCCTTTTTTTTCTTGCATCACTTGAGTTTTCACATCAATAATTTCGAAGTTAACATTGAAATATTACGAAATTTTTATGCAGGGTTAGTCGATTGTTGTAGAATGAAAAACGGCGAGTGCCGCTGTCATCTTACATTCAACAGTATTTGTTCGCTGTTGAGATTCCCATTTGAGTTATAATGCAATTACACTGTTATAAAAAGCTATCTTAATGCTTTCTCTTACGTAAAATATTCATTTAATTCTCTTGGCTGTATCGTTTCCCTGCTTCACTGTAATGTATTTGTGGGAGGTTTGTCCATCACAAAACTTTGAATTTGTCGCTTATGTGTCCTAGCCTCAATGACACTCATTATGTACCGTTCCTTATATTCTTTAGATTCTCTACAGAATATTTAACCTCGTACCTGATGACTCGTATTCGTATTATCATGTGATCAGACTTTATACTATTTGCTTATATTGCAGGTATGCTTCCTTGGAACTCATTGGTTTCTTTTTGAAGTTGAATTTGTAGGTTAGCTTATCTTCTGTTCAAAACTATTCAATTCTTAGAACCCATTATATTTTCCTGTCAATGATTCCACCTTGTCATTAGGTCAGCATAGATTTGTTGTTATCATAACTTTTGTATTTTAACTTTGTTGATCTAGTTTCTGATTTATTTTTCTCCTTGGAATGAACAACCGTCAGTCTTTCCTTAATTTTAATGATCTT
Organism: Hyalella azteca; assembly: GCF_000764305.2. NCBI lineage: Eukaryota > Metazoa > Arthropoda > Malacostraca > Amphipoda > Hyalellidae > Hyalella > Hyalella azteca. Next base: position 82,923 of record NW_025943861.1, on the reverse strand, counting down.
GTCTATGATTTAACTGGAGAGTTACCCGCCAACTTAGATCTGTTCAAGTTTATCATTTTCTATTTAAATGACTTGAGCAAATTTTGTACTTAACTGAAAGTAGCCATGTCATGGCAATGAATTAAAGATATATAGTGTAATTACTATGCTGCTAAGACATTCTATATGTATAATAATTTTGTACTGCATACATAACTGAAGGGCTGACTCAAAACATTCCTTTTAAGGTTGTTTCAATGAATAATTTCGGGTCGTGAGATGAGTGAATTGTGAGGAAGATTTTAGAAAAAAAAATTTTAGTGCTTAAGAATTATCTTAGGAATTCATTGGCTAATTCATTGTCACTTGCTCTTTATTTACCATGTAGTCGTTTGAGCTGAAATAATGGTTATTGCTCCCTATTTCCTATCGCCATGTGTATGAAGAAAATTAGTCACTGATAATTCTCTGCACAAGAAGTTATCCAAGATTTAAGTCGTATATCTTACCATTATTATGTTCTAAGTCGCAAAATGCATAGCATAACACAAAGCAGTGTTACATTACTGCCCGGACTCTTATTTATGTAGAGCACCAGGACTTACTTCTCACTGAAATTCTTCACATTAGTTATGCGGTGAATATCGGCTTGTGTAAGAGTTCCTCGTAACGCTGTAAATATTATAAACACGTAGTACTTCTTCCAGACGTGTGATAATGTCGCTTCGGACGTACACAACTCCCGAGAAGTGTGTTGGATGAGGATGTTCGTTTCGTCCTCTATGTAAATCATAACGCTTGTATTCCTGAATTGTGTTTGTTGGCAGTTATTATTTGTGCAATATTGTGCGGCTAAATCAGTAGAGTAAGTTATTTTCTCAATTTTTGCTGTTATTTAGGCTTGACCTTTATACCCCCTGTGTCATATACGTTTCAATTTTTGTCCGTCTTCGTAAAAGCTGAAAGCATTTATTTGTATTAGTACATCTCTACCGCTGGCACCGAAGTTTCGTCTTTCTTCCAAGTTAAATTTTGAACATTACAACTCACAGGTCTGCTATGGTGGAGGATACTTGATCAACTTGATTGAGATTAGGATCTATTTTCGTAATAGTGTATCAGGGTTATGTTGTTTCAGTCCACATTATGAGCTCAGATGTCATTGAAAAGTTGTTTTGGTGAATTAGTTCAATAATATTGCTTAGGACTGCAGTGATGTCAGGTTTTTGTACTACGTAAAGCTGCTACCAAGTATAACGATATATCGCTCGCCTGTATTATTTGTTGCATTCATGATAAAGAAATGTAATTAAAAGTATTTCTTAAGTTTAAGTGATAACCTTGCCATCGTGATAAGCTTTCCCCAGATTGTTATTGTAGGTTTTTAATCTTGGCACCTACTATTCGGGTTTGGTGATGGTTTTTCCCCCTTATAAATTAATGCAGATATTCTCATTTATGTTAGTTTTGTTGTATTGATAGGCGTTTGTGCTTGTTATTTTTGTGTCTTGAACTGATTTGTGTAAAAATTGTAGATTTTCAGATGTTTTTTTCTGCAGGTTTTCAATTTCTGTACAATAAATGAAACCTTGAAGTTGGGTCGCTTTAATTTCATCTAAATTTAACCAATTGTACAACACAACAAAAAAATATGACAGTGTGATGCCTCAGCCTTTTGGGCGAATTTTAACTTGAATCTTTCAGCAATTTAAACTTGTATTTTCAAACATCCTTTTTTTTTTGTCTGGAAAAGAATTTCTCGAACGTAGCTACTTCGTTGAGTTAGACCGGCATAAGTGACAGCCTGACAGGTGTGAGCCAGTGCAAGTCGCCATTGTAGGCTAACGTCTATGGAGTCAAAACATGGAACATATAATTTTAATAAGCGTTGATTGCTTTTAGTCTCTTAGAATTGGATTCATATAGCTGAAACTGATATGTATAGTGGCTATAGCGGAATGAGAATAACTATGGAGAGACGGTTAAAGCTGAGGAGAATAATTGCTCAGGCAGATTGTTAAAGCAATACGTTGAGCATTAGAAAAAAAGGTTCTGAAGATGTTTTAACACAGTAATTAGTCGCGCAAAAACACTGAATCATCCCTGCGTTAACGTACAAGCATTGAGGCGTCAAATGCTCATTTAAAGTGTAGCAAGCGAAAGGGGAAAGCTGGCATCCCAAAACTCCTATTTGAAAGAGTGTTGTCTGCCCGTTTTAGCGCATTCTCTCATATATGAAAAAAGGCCCTATTGTGCTCGTCATGCCCGTCCGTCTGTCTGTCCTTCCGTGACTTCATGTTTTCGTCGACGAGAAAATGCGCTCTGTCACTTACTGCAGTGAGTACTGAGTTATATTTTTTTATGTAAATGGGGACGGCAGCATCTGTCAAGGCATGGTTAGCAGCTTTTTAATAATCTGTCCTTGCTCTCAGGATAGCCTAGGGCTCGCGTTTTCAAGTGTCTCTATGCCCCATAACAGAACTCATAGTCATAGCTCCGAAGTTGGGTCTTATTTGTCCGGCTTTCGTTGCAAAACGGTAAGTTTTTTTTTGCACTTCACTTTTGGCATTCAATGCAAACAACTGCGTTCGGATTTTCGTTTCTGTTGCTGTCATCAGCTTTCGTCGCAGTTCATTAAACGAATATCATCTCTCTAAGATGATAAGGCTACACATTTCTTCACAGTATATGTATATGTACCAAGTTTCATCGAGCTACGTCCATTAGTTTGGGAGATATTCCATGCTCACTTAATTTGCAGTCCGGCCGCGAGACCGGCTGCGGGTCCGGCCGTACATTTGTTACAAGGTCATATTCGTTTGATTGGAATTAATGTACGACCAGTTACTGAGCAAAACACCGTTAGGCTACTTTTAAGAATCAGGAGTAATATCCCCGACATTTCCAATAATGGTCTCGTTGATTTAGTAATAATGATTTTATTGGAAAAAATATGTTTAGGGTTGACCGAAGGTTTTTAATCGCATCAGTGTAGTTCTGGAGCTAAATAGTTCATTCCACATAAATATCATTCAATTTTTCTACAACGTATTAGGTAATGTATATTCTATGTGTATATCTCACAGGCGTCTCCGGAGAAGTGTCGATTCGGTGTGTATACCACTTTTTTAGACATGAATATGGTGATTCAAACCATGGTTGAACTAATTCATTTTCGAACTATAAATGTATTAAACTTTAAAAAATTATATTTTATTTATAAAACATTAAAATTAGATGTAGGAGTTTTATGTTTTAATACCAGCCTAGCTCCCTACAAGTTTAAAGCATTTAAATTTTTATTACGAATCACATACTAGAGGCATTTTAGTGTTGATTGAAAAAAACTGATACAAATAATTTTTTCATCTTTCAATGAGAGATGGAGGTAATTAATTCATGCGGTTACGGACGATTTTTTCGCGTCATTTCTAGAATTTTAAGGGTAAAAGTCTAGGGTAAAAACTCCCAACATCCATGATTCCCGCCACTGGAGAAGTCTTGTTCGCGTTGTAAACCCGGCTGCAGCGCACGTGTTTGAACCTATGCACTATACTATACATTCATACTGCGTCATTAAATTCAGCAATTCGCCATCATGTCTTTCTGGAGTGAGTAACTTTGTAGTCTTGCTTTATCCGTTTATATGAGTAAAAGTATAAAGATTTGTCATTTTTATCAATTAAAGCTAAACTAATGCAATAATGCTTTTTTTTTTGCCACGCAGTTCTTTGAGTTTGAGCTCTGCAAAGTGCAAACGTACCTAACCATGCCGGCTGGTCTAACTCAAGAGCAAGCTAGCTTAGCGCCTGTAGGCTGTAGACTGTAGTCTCTGCCTCGTCTCTTAATTCCTTAGGGCTTAGGCTAGTCTGCCAATAAAGACTACCAGCCAGCTTCAACTGCTTCATTGCTACAAAGAACTATTTTAGCCTTTATGTATTGCATAGTGGCAAAGCAGAGAGTTTTTAGACTCTCTCTCAAGTTCAATTTTGAGTAGCTACTATAAGTCTGTCTCTTATACACATCTAGATGTGTATAAGAGACAGATCATAGGTACAGACTACTATAGGTACAGACTACTATAGGCACAGACTACCATAGGTACAGACTATCATAAGTACAGACTACTATAGGCACAGACTACCATAGGTACAGACTACTATAGGTACAGACTACTATAGGTACAGACTACTATAGGTACAGACTACTATAGGCACAGACTATCATAGGTACAGACTATCACAGGTACAGACTACCATAGGCACAGACTATCATAGGTACAGACTACCATAGGTACAGACTACCATAGGTACAGACTATCATAGGTACAGACTACTATAGGCACAGACTACCATAGGTACAGACTATCGTAGTGAAGTGTTTTGAGAGTCATGTGAAGGCAACAGAACTTGCGTAACGCATACGGTTTTTTTTATAGTTTTTCATTTCTCGATGTGTCCTTAATGTGTCGGAATATACCGCGTTTACCCTATGTAATTCTTAAAATGGTGGTTCATATATATATTGCTTTTGATCCATGTAGACCAGTGTTTTGATCAAAAAATTTAAGTTTTACAGAATACAAATTGAAAGCCTGTGTTTAAGAATATGGGAAAGTCATACTTGCTCCTTTGTTCTGGCCTTCAATACTCTTAGGCTAAGAGTCTTAGCCTAATAGCTAGCATTGAAGGACAGAACAAAGGCGCAAGTATGACTAAGTCTTAGGCTTAGCCCTATGATGTAATCTTGAAAGTTGGGCTGCACATAGTGGCAACTGGCAAAGCCACGCTCTGGATGATGCATGTTTTTGAGAAAATTTCACTGCATAATGGGGTTTCTAAAGCCATAGGTTTGCGTAATATCATTCAAATCAGAATTGTTTCTCTTTGCGCATGTGTTAGCGCAATCCCGGCCAGCAATTCTATGCTGCGGAAGAGCAATTTGTGGATGAACAGACGTAATACTCAGTACAGTATGCCTTTAATTATCCTTCAATAATATATGATTTTTCTTGGTACGGAAATTTGGTGAATGAGAAATCTTGAACTTTATTTTAGAAGAAATCTTCTCCAAAGTCATATGGCAACACTGAATACCATCTATTTACATTTTGCATGTTTAATAGCCACAGTTACGATTACCGTACATTCCATATCCGGCAAGTCGCAAGCAGAAGAGTCAGAAGCAACCCGGAGTCTTGGACATGTCTTACATTTTATTATTGTTCGTTCGACTCGCGTAGTTGATATAAACTTTGATGACCAACGAAATATAACTTTTTAACCCTTTTGTGGGTAAGTTACCTTATATGGTAATTAAAATGGGAATAAAAAAGGCCCCCAACATCACCCACAACCACATAGCTTGGGGCAGCCTGCCAACAAGCTCCAACCAATCACAGATAATGTACAAGTTACGTCATGTATGATGTAGCACTCTGACCGCTCTAAGTAAGTACTCTGGAAACAGGGTTGGCGATTTTTTTTTATTTTTTTAAAATAATCAAAAATCAAATATTTTTTTGATTTTTCCATGATTTATTTGATTTTTTGATTTTTTCAGCTTTTTTGTCTTTTTGAGGTGTTATTTTTTTATGTTGCAATTAGACTACTAACAATAACAGTATATGGATCATAATGGATGGCTAAAAAGGGCACTTATTGCCTTACTTAGTGTTCCCTAAGTGTTTACCACTTAGGGATTTTTGGGTAAACAATTATTGATAAGTCTATTCATTAGCTTCATAAAGTTTGTATAGAGCAAGGTAATGAGCTAAATATTGACCATTTAACTGGCTTCAATATACAAAAACACTTCAGGAATGCAGATCTTCTAAACATTGAAAAGTCACATAACAGATAGGTAGCTGACTCTTATACACATCTAGATGTGTATAAGAGACAAGATATGGTCTTTACGAATCGAATGATACGTGTCTGGATGTTGTAGGACGATATTTGTGGGAGGAGATAGATTTTCTATAGTAACCGTTATTTTTCCGTTTTCTATGAATATCACGTTTTCTATCAATTTTTTCGAAAAATTCATAGAAGTAAAATGTTTTTATTTTTACATTTTACGTTTGAATGTGAAGTTTCATGATGATCGGATAATAACTTTAGGAGTTATAGGCTATCTCCAATTTAGGTTAGGCGGTCCCCTTAACAACAAACAAACAAATAAACAAACAAACAAACAAACGCGAAGCTAAGCTAAGAAAAACGTGTTAATAAATGTATTAATTAATTGACACTTAGTCCCTAAGTTGAACTCAACAAATAACTCTTAATGAAGTAGTAACAAATCATGCCACCAATAACTTATAAGAAATCAATGCAATGTTTTTTTTTTTTACTTTTCTGGTTTCTTTTCTTATTTGTAGCTGCAAAAAAGGTGCATCTAACACTGCAAACCACATGTGTGTGCTCTAGTTTATGCATAAAAATTTAAAAAATATATTAAATGAAATTTTTTTAAACGATGTGTATAAAGATTTCTTCTAATTAAATCTGTATTTATAGGTCATAATTCTCATTGAGTGTTAATTGCTAAGTCAGTGTTTGCACTCGCTTGAAAGCTACAAACAAGATGCAATCACCAAAGCTAATACCATGGATGTACATGCAATAATTTTTGCCTAAGGATGTTATGAACTTTTATAAAAGACTATTTTTCTAACAATATTTACAAATTTTCATTTTATAAATGGTATTTATAGATCATTATTTATGTTAATTGCAGTGTTTGCATTCAATAGAGAGCTAGAAACAATGTGCATTCAAAAAAGCAATGTTTTTTGTGTTGGTCAATATTGTGTTTGATATTGGTGTGTTACCAATATCAAAAAGTCACATTTATAGCTTATTATTCCTGTTAATCTGGACAGGAATAAGTTTGAAATGTGTGCTGGTATCCTAAATGTAACTAATTGGCACTGGGAGAGTTTGGGCTACAATATCTAGCAATTTTTGGCCATATTCTTTTTTCAATAAATTTTACTCATGTGGCTCCTCTGAACAATAAAAATTTCCAAAATATGCTATCTTAAAAATCTCTAATTTTCAAGTTACAGCATTGAGAGATACACCATTCAATTTGTAAGAAAACTCCCTAAAGATCATCTGGTCATTTTTTTTAATTTCTTTTTTGTTTTGATTATGTATTGAAAAAATAGAACAATACTCACTGAAGTGAATGACAGAGCGCATTTTCTCTGTCAAGAGAAGTCACGGATGGATGGACATGATGAGCACAATAGCTCCTTTTTTCCATAAATGAGAAAATGCGCTAAAAACAGGGTGATTATATATTGAAAAAATATAACTCGGCACTCACTGCAGTGAGTGACAGAGAGCACATTTTCTCATTGACAAAAACATGAAGTCATGGACGGACAGATGGACATGGCAAGCACAATAGTGCATTTTTTTCATAAATAAGAAGATGCGCTAAAAAGGAAGGGGAGGGGGTCAAAATTGAAATAAATCAGCACAATAAAAAAATAGAATGACTGAAAAAATCTGAAAAAACGACCAGATGATCTTTAGATACAATCTTAAAGCATCAAATGTAGCTTAAAGATTGTATTGTAGCTTGAAAACCCTAGGAAGAGATAGATTTTTACAGTGCTCTCTTTTTCACCATTTTCTATAAATTTAATTTCTTCTTTAATTTTTTTCAAAAAGTTACCCAAAAAACAAGGGTCTTAGATTTTTGTTTTACATAAGTGTTCCAAGTTTCACAATTGTGCTCTTAATGTCATTGTGATTAGTCCTGAATGACCATAGAGCAAGTTATGGGTCTAGGAATATTTATAAAACTTTTTCAACTTTGTTTTTTTAGAGGCTGAGGCTTACACTAAAATGCCTCTAATACTTGCACTAAGTGTCAAAAATGCATTTGCATCAGCACCTGAAGGCATAAAACTGTACAATGTGGAAGAACTGATCCCTTAATTATGATCAGATGGAAGTTACAGACCTTGTAGCCTCCAATGAGACCATTTAAATAGAATATTGTTGGTAAAATTGTTGTAAGGTTTTAATCAGCAATTTTTTTAGCAGACGTCTTGATGCATATACCTTCAGCAAAAAGTTCTTTTTACAAGTGTTGATGTTTGTCTTTTAGAGATGTCAAATTTTTTCACAATGTTTGGTATACTTGGGATACCGTTTCTTGAACTAAATTATTTTATTTTCTAGGTTTGATCTTGGAGCCTGGAAAGAAGTATGAGAAAGAAGTTGAAAATGGCATCCAAGTGACTCGAGCTGCTCTAGACACTAGCCGTGCTTCTGATAATGATGGCATAGTTCAAGTAAGTATAACGATGTGGAAAGTTAATGTATATCAGAATTCTGTTCACATATGTCAATAGATTAATTTTCAATATTCATATAAGATGTCAAAAACTTCCCTTTATTCTTGAATTTTGAGCTTGTAAATTGTTTAATTTGGTAAAAAGTGCCACTCGTTTGAAATAAGGTAATTTGTGTTGTTGAATTTGAGCTTGATTCAACATTCATAGCATTCAGTGAAGAGCTGATTTATTTCAATGGAATCCCTTCCACCAGCATTGATGATATAAACTTAAGATATAAAAATAATTTTACATCTTATGGCCTTGTTATGCACCTATTGATGTGTCTGTCTAAATAGTTGATTGAATTTTGTCTATTTTCAGATCATCCTAGAGTTTGAGGGCAAGGAAATGACTGTTGCCAATCTGAGTGTAAAACATGGCATTTTCCAGTCCACTTTAGATCTTGCGTTTAAAGGTAATCAGCCCAGGTTATATTTACTAGAAAGTCATATTAATATACTGTGTATATGGTTAGTATATGATTACCTTATTTGAAGGGGTATTTCCGAAGGTCCCTTTGTAAAGAGATTCATTTATTAGTTTTTTGGTTTTGTTGCTTAGGATAAGTTTGTATGGTAAAGCGTAATTTCAAATAAATTCAAACAAAGTAATGCTTTTTAATTCTGTAAATGATTTCTTCGTGAGAAACTCATATTAAGTGCCTTGAATTCATGTTTCTTAGTCTGGATCGGAATGGCCCTTCATGAATATATTGACATTCTTGTCTGCTATTTCATGTCCTATTTGAACTTATTTATCAATCATGTAATTGTACTTATTATATTAATGTGTGTCTCTTCAATGTTATTTTGTCTAACATTGTCAAATTCTGTGATATTAAGTTACATGATGACTGCCTACAGAGGGCGATAAGGTGGCATTTTCAACCTCTGGTGCCAAAGTGCCCGTGAGTCTGACTGGTTATGCTGGTCTTGAAGACGATGATGATTTGGATGATGAGGAGCTGGAGGACCTGGATGAGGACTACTTGGAGAGCACCATGGATGGCAGTGATGAGGACGATGAAGATGGTCAGTGGCTAAGGCGTCAGAGTAATTGAAAAGGCTTACTAATTCTTGTCAGGCTGCACAATTTTTCATTACTATCGGCCTTAGTGTAGAATGTAGATAGAGTTCTACCAATGAAGCCCAAGAAGGGTTCAAATCTTAACCTGATAATTTTAGGAGCGTAATGTCAAAAATGTTTAGTATGCATTTTTTCAACTAATTTTCAACATCTGCTTATGTATTACTTGCTTATGTATCAGTTGCGGCATCGCATAAAGGCATATAGTGATCGTTCATTATAAAGCATGTGAAAAATTACTATTTCAATATCTCGTTTGCTGTTTTATGTATCGTTTATATCTCAGAACATTATTTGGGTCTGAAGTTTTAGCTCCATCTTGATAATCATTTCTAACGAGTCAAGTCAAATCTTTAGTTATGTTCTGCATTCAGTCTAAGGAACTGAATTAATAACCCTAAAGAGCGTGAATGAGTCCTTCAAAATTTGTTTTGGATCTGTTCATCCAGATTCTCTGTTGAATTTATTTATATTTTCAGCGCCTGAACTGGTCTCTGGCCGCAAGAAGAGGAAACTTGAGGTTGCCGACAAATTTAAACGTCCAGCCAAATCTGCCAAGCTTGCCAATGGCTCAGCAAAAGGCCTCAGTAAGTGACATGACCTAATTTCCCCAGGTACCTGCATGTATATTATTTTGCTTCTTAACGATTAACATAATGTTACTTGCATAAGGCTACACAGTTCTCAATATACGCCAAGTTTTCTGCCAATGTCTTCATCTCCTCCAATTCTAGTTCAATTTAAAAGCAGTTTGTAAGTTTTTATTTCCAGTCTTACATTTCAGTCAATTTTCATTGATTCAACGATTCAGTGAGTTCTTCTTTCAAAAGATTTTTAGCAAGCATTTATTAGGTTTGCAATTGCAAACATTGTTATGTATTGCTGTTCATGCTTCTGGTTTACCTGGGCATTTAAACAACAGACTTCTTTTTTGTATCTTTCTTAGTTGCTTGAGGCATGAAATGTAACTATTGATAGTTAGACAAAAGTGCTTGATGCGATCATTATTTCCTAGTGGATATTTATTTTTAATTTTTTGTTTTGTTTTTGTAACTTATGTATACAAGTTCTGAGAACTGTTAATTTATTTGGAAGGGTTTCTAAGCATTGCACTTGTCTCGTATAAGCGTGAACGTTATGTGGATTTGTTTCTAATAATGTCATTTTTCTTGTGCAGTCTGACGTAAAGCTCATATCACATCTCTGTCGTGGCTTCATTTCTGTTTGTAGGACTCTTTTAAACTTGCTTTCTGTCGCGTGTTCCGTGCTCTTTTCTTGTTGCTAATACTGCTTTTTTCTTCCCTTCTTCAATGAGAGCCGCTAGTTGAAAACTATTATCAGTATTTGGCACAAGAAAGTTCGCTTATGGACCCCAGTTTACATGTTGTTGCCATCATGCTTCTTTTGTTACTAAAACTTTGTTATTAATATTTCTTTATAGCGTGTGCTTGAGTTGAAACTGCGTAAATATCCGTGTTCTAATAAAGAAGAACCATTCTCAAGTGCAGTGACTTGACTGATTTCTGAAGCTTCCATTGTTGCAGCCCTGAACGGCGAATCGTTCATGTCTGAGGACGACGAGGATGACGACTCATACAACCCAACAGGGGACTTGAGCAGCATGGGGGAGGAGCTGCTTGGCGAAGAAGAGGAGCTCGATGATGACACTCTCGACTCCGATGATGATGACGAGGATGACGATGAGGAAGACGATGATGATGATGATGAGGAGGAAGACGAGGATGATGATTCCGAAGACGCCGAAGAGGAGGAGATCGTAAAAGGTTGGTCATTTACCTGTCTCAAAGCTTGAGTCCCATTGTTATAGCCTAACGACATGCAATATTCACACTATTCTTGAAGGCGAGATGATCGTTCAACGTGGGCAGCCCAGTTCTTTTGCTGTGCTTCTGGTAAAAATACCTAGGTTTTACTTACCGTCAAATCAATGATATTGATAGATATTTATTTTTATCTAAGATAGGTTTGGCTTAAGTTCCGTAATTACTGCAATAAATTTAAATGTTAAAAATATATCGGAAACTACCGATAATTTTTTAGTGACTTGCTAAAAGGAAATATTCTGAATCTGCGTCTCCACTAAAAGCAGTTGAAATAGAAAATATTCTTTGCATTGAATAAAATGTTGAAAAGAGCGCAATTTTGAAATGAGCTTTACAAGTGGTGAGAGAAGAATATGGAGTATCGTGCCCCCACCGAATCGTTGAGCGATCCTGACTGAACTGCAATATACCCGTTGTGATTAATTTTTTTCTGCATATCGCAGCTGACTAAAACGCCAAAAGAATATTTAATTCTTAATATCAAGAGTAATTTTTTCGTGATTAGTGTGGTTTTAAGCTCGAGGTAATGCAGTTTTCGGAAACTACTTCCATTTGTTATCAGCAAGTGTGTTGGAATGATGTCAATCCGTGCCTGTTGAATTTTTTCGTGTTTGTCATCATTTGCCAATTGTTGCTCTAGGTGCATTTCAATTTCCTTAATTTTTGGTAACTAATCTCCAATATCATTCGTGTAGAATCTGTATTTCTCTTGTGATGGGTCACTCTTAAAAATAATACTACGATAACATATTAATTATGTGAACTATTGCAGAAATCAAGTCAAAGATGAATGGAGTATCGGAAAATCAGAAGCAGAAGAAGAAAGATGTCTCTTCAGTTGCCAATGGAACTCTCAAAGCTTTACAGCTCGAAGCTGTAAAGAATGCCAACAAAGACAAGAAGAAAACTCCCGTTAAGAAGAGCCCCACTAAAGATGACAAGGCTGTTACTGGAACAAAGACCCCGTCCAAGGACAAGTCTCCAAAGGAAAACAAAGCCAAGGCAGCTAAAGTGGGGAAAACTGAAGACGTGCTTGCCAAGACGCCAAAATCCGAGAAGAAGAAACAACACAAGGAATCTCAGAAAGAAACTCCCAAAGCAACCGCAGTGAGTAGTCCCAAACTGGTATTCATGAAATGAGCTGTGGTACAAGTTAGATCACTATTTATCTCTTTGGGGGTGAAGCATTTACAGCTAGAAACTTCAAATAATGTACATCAATGAATATACATTGAATCTTATTTATACATACATTACAATATACAACTCGTTCAATGAATATACATTGTGCTATAGAGCGTTTAGAAACTAGTCTTCCATTCAAAAAGTAACTCCTAAAAAACAACTAGCACGGCGTGTAAAAAATCGACGATCTCTTTTTTAGAAAATTACACAGCTGATTAAAAATTGTTCATTATTACCAATTACACTGGAGACAATATTTTCCTTTATACGTAAGCATTATTTCTGTGTATGGTAGCTTAATTGTTGAGTATTTTGCTAACTAACTTTCGTGTTTTCCTTCAGGATGACGCTACACCCAACAAAAGTGAGTGTCCAGTAAGCAGAGTCGAGCCTAGTTTATTGTCCAGTGATAGTTTTGAACATACAAATGCATGTAGTTAAACTTGACGATCTTAAATTTGTGGCATCTTAATGCGATCTGTGGTTTATCAATCGAGTAATAATTATGACCTCTGTCATTGATCGGTAGTTTCCTTAAATACACTTCGGTTTATATGCGTTAGTCAAGTTAGTGTTGTGTAGGTTAAGGTTGACGTTTATTAAGTTGGTGGAATACAAGTTAAGGCTACGTGATGGCTGTCGTAATATTATAGCGCCTAACACTTCTTCACTTCAGAACAAATGCGCTCTGGCGGCGTGATGATCGAGGACATTACTGTGGGAACTGGAGAAGCTGCCAGGAAAGGCTCCAATGTGAGTGTTTTAGTTCTATTATGTATGTTTGTGATAACTGCTGTTGTCTTATTGAATTTTGAAGTAGGACTTTTTTAATTTACTTTGATACATAGAGTATTCATTTCCGACAATTGTGCATTTCTTAGGATTCTGAAAAGTGAATTGGTAAGATTTTATTCTGCCAATGCCTTAAAGCAGGCTAATTTAAACATTTCAAATGTTATATTTATTAAACTCACGAAAAACCAAAGTCCCTGAGCGTTGTTGAACCTGAACTATCCTTGCAGGTGTCCATGTACTATGTGGGCCGCTTGAAGAGCAACAACAAGATCTTCGACTCGCAGCTGTCCGGCACACCTCTCAAGTTTGTTCTGGGACGGGGAGAAGTCATCCAGGGTTGGGATGTCGGGCTTATCGGCATGAAAGTTGGCGGCAAGAGGAAGCTCTCGATCCCCAGCGCCATGGCGTGAGTGATAACATTTAGATTATTAAAGTAACATCAATATAGGACTATAATTTCATTATAATGTGATGAGAAATGTTTATTACGAGAAATGATCGCACTTTGCTGTCCTACTGCCATTAGTATGAATGAAAGTCAAGTCAGTGATTCATGTTTTGCAACTAGGAGTTTCTTTGATTTATCGATTCTGTACAATGTCTGATGCAAATATTATTGTTTAGGTACGGGAAGAAGGGTGCGCCGCCTGAGATTCCTCCTCAAGCTAACTTGGAGTTTGAAGTTACGATGATGGGATGTCGTTAGTTAATTATTGTAGAGTATTCTACGGAGACGCTGATGGGAAACCAAAGGAAGGAATGAAGAATATTTTTTTTCTTGAAGCATTCGTGTGGAGTGTCACCTTCGGCACGTGTGATGTAAACATTGCGTTAGTCACCTTCGATCTGATTATGACCTCTGAATTAAACTTATTGAAAATTTAAATAATAGTGACCAGGAATAAAAATTAACATAGTTCTACGGGAGCTGTGTAGAGGAATGTCTTACATTTTGTGATATTCATTTAATGCCGAGTATCATAAGTTCTGATTAATAGTGCTTTAACTTGTGTAAGAAAATCATTGAAAATAATTAAAGCCTTTACTTCATTCCTTAACGGCAGAACGGAGGATGAAACAATGATTGCACCATATTAAGATATATTTTTTATGTAACATATATTACAAATAAATTACTACGCATGCACTTAAAGCATGTTGAAAGGGTTTTTCTAGTGGAAACAATTTTGGTGAAAAGAAAATGATATCCCAAAAAACGTCCGCAAGGAATAATTACATATACTCTATTTTTCGGTCATGCAGCTACGGTTTGCGAGTTTTCGCTTGATGAATAATTAGAATGCTGATGAACAAAAAGGTGCGGCCTTGGGTCAACAAGTAGTTATCTTCTCTTATGCGGGGATAAATATCCCCTCCCGGGCATGCCGACAATACCAGCCCGCATAACTTGTAAATTTTTCGCCAAGCATTGCTGGTTCCCGACCAATGGAATAGATTTTGAAGCTTTGAGCACTGAAAATCGTTATATTTACTCGTTTCGCAGTTGGCACGATCTTAAACATGTGCAGCATTTCAAACGACGGACACAAATTCAATCGCATCTAAGGTCAGCGACTGCAAAACAGAAGTGGCTACACGATGCACTGCATTCCACGAACGAAGCTGACTATTAAAACCTGTCTTGGTTCACACCTCGCAGACTTGTAAACACTACAAAACATATAATTCACGGAATGTGTCTTTCAATGATACCGTATTACTACGTTCAAACGCGGTAGACTAAAAATTTATTGAAGAGTCCAGTGCCTCGTCCTCCTTTGATGGTGCGCTCGTAGCAAGTTATCGGGCGCCTGTTTACGGTTTTTCACTCTCCTTCTCGATTTGTTTGCCGAGATACTCCCTGAAACAAAAAGTTGTTTCATTTCACAGAATTTTTGGCGACTTCCGTATTAAGCTTAGGGGTTAAAAGGCAAATTGATATATTGATTGGTTCTAGGCAAAATTTCCCATTGTAATAATTTTTTGCACCGCCTTGACACACGTTTCACAAAATGCATCATTAACTTATTCGCCCCGTTCCAAAGATGATTCACCAAAATTTCGTGATATTCAATCATCAAATTACTCTTAGGATTTAGTAGAATCCAAAAAGGAAAAATTAAAAATCTTCAGAATCTCACTTAAAAATTGTTCTACAGTAGATCTAAATCGTACTAATAGACACGGACCAATGAAATCTTAAGCTGACAGTACATTTTACTAAACCGAGAAATCGTAGGAAAGTATAACTTCTCGTTACCAATTCTTGGAACGCTATGCGAATTCTTCACAAAAATCAAACTTAAACAGGCAGTACTCTAAATTCATGGGGGCAGATAGGAACCTAACTTGACCGCAGGCGATGGTCTCAAGTTCAACAAAAAATTTATGCCTTTCGGCGTATGATGGCCTGATCCTTCAATACTAAATTAGTCGACCATAATAGCTGGGGGTCACCATACAGGATTCTTACTTGCATATTCACTTTATCACTTTATTGCAATTAAAAGAATTGCGAATAGTTCAGCAGGTCAGAAAAAAAATGCTATAAAAATAAACTTCGCATATGTAATACTAACGAATAAACTTGTGAGCAAAAAACACACTGAAGAGAGTCCTCCAGGATATAAATTATACGCAATTGCCTTGTAAAGTCTCCCAACTCACCAATTGTGAACCATGAGCTTCTGCACAGCGAGGAGCGCCTCGTAACGAACATTAGGGTCGCTGTGTGAGAGATGAGCCATCACGCACTGCTTGCCGTCCAGCTGCTCTAACACCCTGTACATACCAATACATTAGCGCCTAACATTCACCGGCGCGTTTCTTTCTAAGAAGTCTCTCGTCAAAACATCTTTTGCGTAATAGAAATGTTTAAATTCAAATGGGAGTTTTCTTTACTTATATCACACAATTCTTGAATACCGCGCCCTTGCATTAGAGATAAGGCGTACATTCGTTCTAGCACTAAAAATTTTTTATTCTCTTACAGGTGCCCATCGTGCATAAACCTAATGTACCGTAATATTATACCACATTATATTGACAATTTTGGAAGAATTTGAGGAAAATTTTATCTGAATAATTAATTTAGCATATCAATAGCTAGTACATGGTATTCGAGATCCCGCTAGTTCTGAACATCGATTGAGTTATGCGCCTTCATCGAGAAGACTCCAAGCATGGATACTAACTTTTTGCCCGCGGCGTAGTGCCGAGAGTATTGGCCGATATCATGACAAGCCACTGACAGCACGAGGGGGTCGGTGCTTGTCTCCATCAGTTGGATGAGGATCTTGAGGAGCTCGTAGTTCTTCTCGTTGAGGCGGTGGCAGTTCTCACGCCAGAACTTCTCACTCTTGTGCACCGGTGACCATTCCATGCGGCCTGACTTCACCTCCGAGCAGTACTCCTCAAATGAGCTAAAAAAAAGCAATTACACACGCAATGTTTACGGTAATAACTTTGCATACATTTACGAATCGTTTCTGAAAACATGACCACAACGCTGAAAAATAACTATGTGTGCATTATCCTGAACAAAGTTGTCCATTTCTGATAATTTATTAAGGTCAACATAAAGGATCTAACTTATTTCAAGTAGTGATGATTTTTTCAATTTTTTTAGCTCGATGGCAAGCTTTGTTTCTGTCAAATGCGGTAGCTTTATTTTTCATCCGATTCATTTTCAAAGAGCCTCGTTAATCCTTTGATTTATGAATTTACTATTACATTAAATCAATAAAAACCTAGAACTCTCAGTAATATTAATTGAAGTAATGAGATAAACTGTGTTCCTGCTAGACCGTGCCTTGTAAAATTGCTCCAACACGAGTCGAAAACTGGAAATTTGTTGTTATATATTAATTCACGAGGCAATGTTGTATCAATTGAAGATAACTCACTCGATAAATTGTTACCACGTTCATACTACATTTACACCATAGAATAAGTGGCACGTTCTATAATTATAGTTTTTACTTATCTTAAGGTATAATTCATAAATTAAAATGAAAGGAAAGTTTGTTAATGAAGAACTCTTGCTACTTGCCGAGAAGTTGACTACTAAAAACTAACCTCAAATCCTGGATTGAGGTTTGCAGACGGTCGTTGAGAAACTCAATGTCAGCAGTAATGTCTTCATCGTCGAACTTGTGTTGGGCCAAGATTTCAAGCTGCTTCAAAACCTAGGCAAAAAATAATTGGTTTAAATAGCATTATTGTTGTGTAGGCAAACGGCCTACAATATCGACGAGTAACTAGTACAGAAATAAATTGAAATAATTGACAAATTAAACGGAAGCGCGCAATTTGGGTACATTATGAGTAACAGAACCAAGTTAAACTTTTACTAAAGTACAGCGATACAAGAGCACAGTTCCTGTTTTGATGATTGCATTCATGATAGGTAATCATAAGGATGCCTTGCAGAGAAATTATCCACAAGGATGGCTTGCATTTTACTTCACCGTATAGATGGTTCACCTTGCACTGCACCATCTGGATGCAGTTGTCGCGAGAGATGATGCTGTCCTGTGGTTTCTCAATGAGGTTGCGGAACACAGCGAGCGTGATGCGAGTCACCTTTTCCTTGACGCTTTCGGACAAAATGTCACCCAGAGTTGGAATAACTCCATACCTGCATAAAGCAATCAATATCAATCCAAGCAAACGTCTCGAGCAACCGGGCAGACGAGTGATTAACGCATTCCCTCCTAGCGGTACCATAAATAAAGCTGTCCCGCCATCCTCTTAGCGGTACATACTCGTAAATAAAATTTTCTCAATTGAAAAGGGCTGCGTGAAAACTAGTTTACCATACATGCAAGCCTTCTACCAAGTCCAGGCTCCAATGTTGCCTGGTAATAGAGGTAAATTTAAAGTAATAGTTATGTAAGTAAAGTTTGATGTAGTTAACTGAAATTATTCACACGAATCTCACACGCTATGCTGAATTTAATATCGTGCTATGTACTGTGGTGGTACCGTATGCTACCGCTAGAAGGATTCGAGTACAAATATCTTCATGTGACTATTTTACGAATCTCGCTCTCTGAATGAAATCTTAGAACATTAAATAAAAACAAACAAGGTGAATACAGAAAAGCCCGTCATTTTAATACGCATTACTAAGACGTTTTATTATTAAGGCAAAAGTAAATTATACCGCATATTCGTTGTATTCCCCAGAAGAGCTTGTTGAATTGTTTGCGAACGAAGTGATCATTTTGCGGCAATTACGGTAAGTGATGAAGTGACTGAGTGCTCAATAAATAGAAATTGGCCTCATATGAATATGGATATATACAAATTACGAGTAATCATTTTAATATTGTTATTGAGAGTGTATAATCTTCTTTCTAGTAAGGCAATAAATTGGTCGAAGTCTGCAGATGTTTTTATGAGATAAGACAGATTTGATAACATTATGAAGTGGTTGCATTGCACGGCTGTTAATGTAGATAAATCGAGCATAAATTGGAGATTGTGGCCTCGCGGCCTCTCATACAACAAATGAAAAGCAAATTTATGAAACACGAGTGTAAAAGGTGACAAAAGATAAGTATTTACGATTTTGGTACACAATTTAGCGATATAAAATAGCTTGAGGGAGCCTTTTGGTATAGATCAGAAAGCAAATGAGAATAAAATGCTGCATATGCAGCGTTGACTTAGGAGTGCATTGCTTTCCTCCTTATCATTTGCAATGATTTCTTTCAGTGATATGGTATTTTACTCGATTAAAATGAAATTAAGCCTCATTGGGAAGAAATACCTGACAAAATTTGTTATCAACTCAATAATTAATTCTAAACTGAATAAGATATATTTTGTACTCGCATCTTCCTTGTAGCTCGTATGTCATATGATAAAGGTAAATAATTTGTTTCACAATAAAAAAACATTCTATATACATCCTAAAGACTAAATATTATCGATTTCAAGTCAATCCAAAAACTTTTTTTCTTAGAGGGAATGGGTTAACTAGTTTTTATGTTAGAACGCAAAAAAATTTCAGTCAAATCTGAAGCACGCTTTTTTTCAAGAGATAAAATTCCCCGACAAGAAGAAGCCAGGAAACTTACTTGTTCATCTTCTCCGCGATCTCATGGTTGAAAGTGAGCACCCACAGGCAGAAGGTCAGTTGGTATTGAATTTGGAAGTTGTGTTTTCCTGATCCCAGAACCTGTTGAAAAATAGAACTAATGAGGCATAACTGATGGACATAATCATAGTCTGAACAGAGCAGAAATGATCCCGCAGTTGAAGTATTTTGGGAAGACAAATCACCTTGAGAAGATGTTAAAGAGTTACGGTAGTTGATATATTTCAGAAAGATACAGCACCTGTACAATGGTTACGACGCCATCCAGCTTGAAGAAGGCGTCTCTGTAGGGGTCGATGCGCAGCAACATCTGCAGGCAGCGGCACACGCATTGCACGTACTCGTTGCCCTGAGCAATAAAACATTAAATAATTACCATAGAAATATCAATGTAACAATTAAACTAAGGAAACTACCTATATCTTACCTTCTGCGATCCTTGTTAAGCAACTCTTCTCAAGAATGTGTTTTCTATTAATCATAGGTTAATGGAGCAGGTCACCATCAGGGATCGTAAGATAAGAGCGGCAAGTCAGAATTCATTGCTGTTGATACAGAAATTTTCAATCAACACCAGCAATGATTCAGATATTTTGAAATCGAAAACTTCTAATTGGGATTTAAGGAACGATACATGCAAGACTTACCAATAATTTGGTCAGTAACCAGCGACTAGTTAATAGTTTTCGACTGACGATTGAGCAGGATTTCACGCTAACTATTTGGCGGGTGACAGCAGTCATTTATTTCACATATAATTTGTGGGGAATTGATTCAGGATGAGATTTTCATTCATTTAAGCAGCGGCGTAATTAGGCTTCAAGGAAAGTGAGAGGTGGTCTAAATCCTCAAGATTTATGATCAAATTCAATTTAATAATCGCTGGTTGTATAATTATATTTTAACTTCTATTCAGGCCACATTATATTAAATTCCTCAACATTTCCTTCTGAAAGTCAACCAAAAGTAAGCCTAATGATGCCACTGCCACTAAGTGAACTGTTGAAGCACAAACCATAAACACAAACTGTTCTTTTACTCCATCATCGAAAACTTTGACTATGGAATTAATTTTCCTTACCACACGACTAACAAAAAATAATTGTAGTTGATGTTTAATTCATGCAATTGAGAGGACATTTCACATAGCGCCGTAAATTCGGTTCAAGCTTTTAGACCATGGGCCATACTTTCCAAACTCGCTAAGTGAACGTAAGTACTTACGCTTTATTTTCTTGTCTATGATTGGTAGATTTAACTTGAAAGGCCGTCAATGATTGGCAGATGAACGTACGATCTCTTAACTTTTTTTGAAAGTATAGGCCCATGCAAGCAGGGTACCCACCTCTGAGGCCAGGAAAACTTACGTCGGGGGGCGGGCGGTAGGAAGACGACCTCGCGGGCGTTGTGGTTTTGGACTTTTTGTCCGCATCGCGGGACTTTTTGTCCGCATCGCGCTCCGGCTACCAAGGATGGGAGGAACATGCAATGCAGGCTAAATTAGGCGGGGTTGTGGGACAAAAAAACGCTTAGGAACTTCCAGCGTGACCAGGACTCGGCGGCAAATAAAAAGGGAAATTATGCACCGGTAACGACCAGATGTTAGTGAACTAAGGGAGGGTGGGACATGGTAGAATGTCAGTAATTCATGGTTTGTTATAACCAAGCTCAACACCAGCAGGTGGCATCGTCGGTAGTGAGTCGAAATTAAAGTAAAATTAAATCTGTAACACAAAATCTAGCATAAAACTGCACAATCTTGACTAAACAAAATTAGAGAACTTAATCCAAACCAGTACGAAGTTAAACTTGTTATTATGAATAGAGAAGTAACTTTATAAGAAGGCTAGAGAACTGCAATAAACAAAGGACCATCAAAAAAATTGGAATATTAGTGGAAATATCATGAATAAAAATTACAGGGGGAATAGCGAGTGTGAAGAAATGATGCAGCAGAGCAGAGGATAATAAAGAGAGCAGCAGCAATAAACTAGCAATAAAAAATCTGGGTAAAATCGCAATGACAGATAAAATCGTAAACAGATAGATAAATTTTGAACTTTTTAATCCATAATAAATCCAGGTAAAATTTTGGCAACTGTTTCAGAAGTAAAATTGAATTAAAGTATTTAAAATAAAAAAAAATCATGAATGAGTCAAATTTGGAGTCGCTATAATATGGGTGAGCCAACACAAAAGAATAGAAATTTTACATTAGACATTATTTTTTCCACATAAACAACTAGCCTATTTTGCTTCTAGAAAACGGAATCATGTTTGTAAGATTTGACTATTATAAATTTGACAGTGCGGAACTGTTGAGGATAAAATGGAATCATCCTAACATAAAAAATCCAAAGTCACGCTGGACTCGCGTTCTAGAAGCTACTAGTCAGCTATCTAGTAAGTCGTGCATCCTACATACACAACATGGTTCTGGAAGTAACCTATACATGTGCTACAATAAACATCCAAACATGTGGAGTCTACTATGCATAGGGCAAAGCACGTCAAAAGAAGATGCATATTTTTTATACACTGCAGTTCATAACTAATCAAACTATGTGTATGGGAGACTAATATTGCTTCTTCGTTATTGGAGCAACACGAACAAATAAAAAACATATAATAGATTATTCCAACTCAAGATAAATTATAGCTCACAACAGTCAGTTTATCAGTTGAAATGAATAAAATGTCCCCTGAAAGAGAGAAGGAGAACTGAAAATCCAACAATTTCAAGATCTTCAAGAATTCAAATAATGATACATAGTTGACTCACAATGACATAGGCTAAAACATAATCTAAAAATTGTTTATTCCATGTAGTGTAATTTATTTCTTTATCCATCTGGTTGTGTTTCACTAAACTCTAAAATAATTCATGATGGATCTGCGGATCTATAATACACCAAAGTTTGAATTAAATCAATAAAAGCACGTATGTTCAACTATCACAGGCAGAAGCAGTTAATGTGCAGCTACAAATGATAACAATACTATTTCATATCACAGAGAAGGGAGGAGAGATTTTGCACTATAAATCTAAGTCGCAGCGCATATTTTACAAGCAAGCAGGAAGAGATGTGACAGACGGCCTAAAGTTCCAAGTTGAAGTGTGAACACGAGCAGTAAATATTAAAAACAACTGATGTAAGTTATTCGTTCGTTATTTATAACAACTGATTTAAGTTATTAGTTCGTTTTTCTGCCTCCTTCCATCAATAGCCTTTCATAAGTAACAGTTTTCTTTCCACAAATTTTGAGCAGAAACTTTATGGAATAGAAAATACGCACTGCCAGATCATAGCAACAATAAATTTTATTCAAAATAATTGCTGACCATTGTTGGGCTTTAAACACTAATAAGAAATTCAAAGAAGTGATTAATAAAAAAGCTAATTTATGAAAAGTAACGACATATGATCAGATCTAAACTAAATAAAATTAATTTCTGAATCTTCCCTCAGGAGTGTACTAACTACAATTGAATTGAACAAACAAAAAATCGAGGATGAAGCTACTGAGTTTCCATTTTCTAAGAAATATTTCAGGAGAAAACAACACACTAAAGCCTTTTAAAGCTAAATGACGAGAAATGCATGTCTATATGCATGAAAATTCCTAAAACATCTAAATAAAATAAAGCTTCTCTCACCTGGAGATAAGTAGTTGAAGCCATTTATTGAGCCTCATTCTTATATATTTTATAAGATCAACTTTGAAAGCTTTCAACAATGAATATAATGAAGGCAATAATGTTTAGTTCACAAACACGTTGAAAAATTAAGTGCTAAGTTGAATAAAAAAATATGTACATAGTAAATTTTCTTTCAACGGATTCAATAGACAGACAATTAGCCGAGAATTCTAGAGAAGCAAACTCTGACATCACCATAACATCACACGAATAGAATCCATACTTCGAAGTACGTAATTGTAGTTGTACTTTATTTATATTGCTTGAAGCCTTTCAATACTGCCTAAATATTTTACATTTATCCTATACAATACAAATCTCACTATAAAGATTGAGCATTATATATTCAGAACTAATTACTTGGCAAAAATTCCTCATATTGCTTGAAGCCTTTCAATACTGCCTAAATATTTTACATTTATCCTATACAATACAAATCTCACTATAAAGATTAAACATTATATATTCAGTACTAATTACTTGGCATAAATTCCTCACCGTGGTCCTGAGCTGATCCTTGAGCCAGGTGAGGTAGAAGGTGAGGTCGGAGCCTTCCATGCGCTCAGTGCCCCAGCAGCACATCTTGGAGAGGATCCTGGCGATCATGTGGGTGGTGAAGGGGTCAGGACGAGTCAGCAAGTTGAGGAAAGCAGTCCATTGGTTCTCCCCCTTGTGCTTGCGAGCGTTCTCTCGGAACATGTCCAGACGAGAAGGATCTTCCTGAACACATAACATAACATAACATATTGATCTCGGCGCTGACGTGTAGGCCAGATGTGGCCTGTCGCCGATTCTTTTCCTTTTCGTGCCTTGTTCACAGAAGATCGAAATCGTGTCATTTGACCGTATTTCTTTCATGGCTGACGAAAGTTTGAAATAGCTACCTACTCATAGAATAATTCTACTCATAAGTGGCATAAATAAGATTTTAATCTTTGCACTTAAGTTATTTGTAGTCTTTTTATATGAATAACAAGGTAATCAATGAAGCTTTAGTGAAAATAATCAAAGTAAAATGGTCAATCCAAAGAGCTTGGTTTGTTTAGGGGCTTTGTTAATTAAATATTCATGACATGACAAACAAGAGTTAATTTATGACTACGCAGGAATGAAGCTACAAACTGAATTAAGCACAAATTATGGTCAGAGGTTAAATTATTCATCTTACATTTAAAGGTCAGGTATACAGGTCTTTTAAGTCAGGTAGCAAGATAATTACATATAAAAATATAACAAACAGGTCTTTGTCATTGAAGGAACACTTGAACAAGTGAAAGAAATGTTCCATGCAGGCTGCAACCTTAATTTAAGTACATTTTCATAGAAGATTAAATATTTCTCACGGAGATTAACTCGTCAAGTCTTCGTCATTGAAGGAACACTTAAACAAGAGAAAGAAATGTTCCATGCAGGCTGCAACCTTAAATTAAGTACATTTTCATAGAATATTAAATATTCCTCACGGAGATCAACTCGTCAAGTAGCACCAAGATGTACTGGATGGTGCTATCCTTGCTGACATGAGACAGCAGAGAAATGAAGGTTTTAGCCACAAGAGGACGTTGCTGCAGAAGCAGTGTTTCCCTCGCTGATCCACGACTTTCCAGTTTGTTCATCACTTCAAAGTCCTCCTGGCTCATCATCTGGGACCTGCAGATGAGAAAATTTTGTGATGTTGAACTGATAAAAATGTAACCTAGAATTGGGAACCCTTACTGTATTGTATGAGTTAAGGTTTTTAGGAAGGAATAATATATATAGTAAAACTGTACAAAATTAATTCTGCTATAGCAGGTTCTACCCATACGTACTGAAAGTTGAACATAATAAAAAATCTTCAAATGAGATATATATTATGAAGTGTATAATTTTGGACATAAATTAAGCTAATGGAAAGGAAAAAACAAGTGTCAATGTAATTTACAGAAATGTGTGCAGTTGTAGAGCATAAGAAATATTCATGACCATTTTGAGGTTTACTTCCAGTCCTAACATTGTAAAGATTTTAGAATACATTTTAGCTCATTTTCAAGATTTTGAAAGCTCATTTGTACATTTAATACTCAGATCAGGTTGGAGCCGAGACTTAGTGTACCCTGTCAAATCAGTCACAATATGGATAACACAACAGTTTTATGACAACAAATAATTTTTGCCCATAAAAAGTAAAAACCCAGCTTAATTTAGAACAATCCTTATGCAAGAGTTTCAAAAATTTCAACCGATGAAAATATTGGAAAATTAAAATTATTAAAGCAATAACCAGCTAATTAAACTACTAACTGTAGATATGAAGGCCAGTTGATTTTCTCTTTCAGGACCTCATTGGCTCGCTGAGCCAGCAGGCTTGTAGCGCCCGCTGAGCCTGACAACATAGGAAATCAATGTTAAAATGAATTTTAAAAACAAGTTGACTTAAAGCAATAGCTGATCCTTGTAATAAATATTGAAATAAATCAAGAAAAGAGTGAACCAAATGTATTCAGTCCATTAAAAGTCTAAAGAAAAATAGGGTAAAAGACTCAAATAGAGCAAACCTTTCCTAGAGAATATATTATTTTTAATAATTCTATCCATATCAGTTGATAGGAACATGGCCTCTTTCTGTACAATTTTCAAGGAACAAATTGGAACAGAACACGTTTTCCATAACTGATATAAATTTTTATATGCACTTGTGGCACAAGCCTTTAAAGAAACAATTTTCCGTTTTTCCTAATAACTTTTGAAGAAATGGACTTAGTACTTTGAGATTTATACCAAACTTTGAGGCTTCAACCATTGCCAATGCCCATAAATTGTCAAGCTCCTATTGCAAGTTGTTTTCAACTAGGAAGCAAAATTATGCAAAATTAAAATAAACACATCTTGAATTAACATGTTAAATTAAAACTAAGGTTGAAATTAAATGTAAAGATAAAATTTAGGTAGGGCTAACATGAAAAAACCTCAAACAATTTTTAGAGTTTATTTTTCTATCAATGACCAGGAAAACAGCTAAAACAGCACTCAAAAATTCAGAAAAAAATAGCATGCATAACTCTTGAATTTTGACATTATGGAGATATCTGGTGGCAACTTTTTTTTATTTCATGTCATTGTGATAGGCCCTTAATGACTGTAGAACAATTTATGGGACCTAGTAAGCCATCAGGGATACACAAGTAGCTGAAATTCCAATAGTAATAATGTACATATCTTATATAATATAATGAATAAATTTTTATTAATTATTATTAAATTTATTATTAAATTCATTATTATTTTATTATTAAATTTATTTCCGAGATAAATGAACAGTTGATTTTTATAATGGCATATTTTTGGCAGAAAATCACAGGCAGGGCAGGGCCACATGGGCAGTTAGACTATTGGATTAGACTACCTAGTCCTAATTAGTTCTAAAATTTGCAGAGATTTGTAAAGTAAACCTTCAAATTTTTGGTTCTTTTCTGAAATAGATACTTGAAATTTCCAAGTATCTATCAATTTTCAAGTTGAAAATTGATTACTACACTTTTCACCCTGTCACCAAGGCTGAGCCTCCAAGGGAACTTAGGGAAGAATGGTATTGCATGAACAGAAGTAGGCAGTAGCGCGCTACCGTCGCTACATGTAGCGGCTGCTACATTTTCAGTAGCAGTAGCGGCACTACATTTGAGGCAATGTAGCGGTAGCGCCCACTACATATTTAAGTAGCAATACAAGGTTTTGCCGTTACAGCGCTACCGCTACATACCTACATTTATAGACAAAGCCTTTAGATTTTACTTAATCCTAATAGTATTAAATATTATTTAAAAACCAGCATGATACATAATATAAATTACAGAATAAACTGTACAAAAAATTTTGGTGTAATGTTGTCAACCTCAGCCTGTTACTATAGTGTCAACATGTTAGTTGTTACTTGTAAAGTTGTAACCAGTTTAGGCAGTTACCACTTGCAGGTATTTTTTCATGTTTCAGTTTGCTTACAGTTATTTTTACGCAACTATTTTTATGTTTCACCTTCCCTACATGGATGTCTACTTTAATCTACCAATCTCAAAAATAATCCACATATATATACAAATAAAAGACTGATTTTATATACGTATATGACTAATATGAGGATAATTTTTGAGATTGGTACCTAGATTAAAGTAGTCATCCATGTAGCTAAGCTAGGGAAGGTAAAACATAAAAATAACTAATTTTTATTTAGGTACTGTACCTATCTAACCCGTACTAGTTCGGTTAGGTCAATTGCAATAAAGTTGCATTGATACGTGTTGAAAATGTTTTATTATCATTAAATGTTTATGAGTAAATCCCAATGGCTTATGGCAGAATGATAAATATTTAGAGATTTCCAATAATTTTGGCCATTGTAGAGGCTAATGTAGCAGCGCTTCATTTTACTGTAGCGGTAGCGCTCGCTATAATCTAGAGGGTGTAGCGGTAGCGCCCGCTACATTTGGAGCATGTAGCGGTAGCGCCGCTACATTTCAAAGTAGCGCTGCCCAGCTCCGTGTATGAAGTTGTTTTGCAATTCATGTTCATGATGTTGTATGCAACAAATTCATGTTAAAAGGGATATTTTCTCGAATAATTCAAACAGGAAATAATATTTGTAAGAAAACTCTAACTTCAATCATACCTCTGTCAACGTCTTCCGGCATCGTTGAAAACTCGCTCAACTTCGTCATTTTCTACAGAATTTACACCGAAGAAGCTAGGATTCCCGAGAGCCACACAAATCAGCTGCTGGCAGCAGCTTATTGCGTCTACTGCAGGTCAGTCACGAGACTCAAATCAGACTAAGGTACAGCAACCGTAACAAGATATAAAAATTAAAATAAAATTCATTTATTAGATTCAAAATTGAACTAATTGCACAAAAATACAAAAGTAATGTTATAATAAGTTCAAAAAGTTGCAGAAAATTTTCATAGTTATAATTGACTGGATTAAAACACTTGCGTAAACACGGGAGAGTGGCTGCCATGAGCGATTTTTGTTCGATTATCCGAATGCGGCTTTAATATGTTATATACTCCAAATGTTGAATATGACAGCATATAATTTATTTAAAGAGGTTGAATCATTGTTTTTTTATCTTAATTACTATATCGTTCTTTTATGCGCATATTTAATGCGCCGAATCCAGCACATTTAAGTCTACACAACGAATAGGACGCAAGTAAACAAATTATGCTAAAAATTATTATATTATAATATATTATACGCCACGCTATACTTCTATATTTTTCATATGGAAATTAAACTTAAAATGTAAAAAAATTAATGGGTTTCACGTATGACTGACAGTCGCTACCACTGTACGCAGTACCAAATTACGAGCTTATGTGTTTTCTCCTTTGACGGATTAAAAATCATGTGATTTGTCTCGAGTGTACTTTGAGCAACTTTCTGACATATTGATAAAAAAATTGTTTTAATCGAATGTAAACGGGTTATTTTTTGGCCAATACCCCCAGGAGTAAATAAAACAAGAACCAACGACGATTTTTTCTTATAGCATCAACATGACTTCAACATCAATAGAACAAAAACATAAATTCAGCAAACGGTTTGCAACACCACGGTTAAGCGTACAATTGACAAACACCCAAAACACTTCGCTGAAACAATGCGGCAACTACCTATGCAGCGTAGAATACAGAAGACACTCATTACACTCAATTTTTTCACAAAAAGTTATCTGTTATCATAAATTCGTTGAGCTCTTTTCGACTGAAGTTCGTATGTTCGTTCAGTTCGTCAAATTAACATATGAACTGAAGACGCAGCGAGCTTTACAACTTCCATTGACACGATATAATGAGAAACTAAACAAAACGCCAGTCACTCTGAATGGTTAAATCGGGGCAAATTTTCAAGCGAGAGTAAATAGCAAAGAAATAATTATCAAAATGTCCGTGAAATTCAGTTTAAATTTGAGTCGCCCAGGAAGTTTACAACGCACAAGCAAAAATGGTCATTTACCGCAACATGATAATGAACGAAGCTCGAAAGATTGTATTCATGCAATATTTTAAATTTTCCTTTCCATATGCTATACTGTGAAACATTACTTGTGTACATTATTACGAGAAATAACCGCTTTATAATGTATAGTTTTAAACATTCAGCCAAAAAGGCCGGACTCGTTTGATTGTCGTCGAAATTTCAGTTTTTTAAATTTGATATGGCGGCACCGGACGCACACGGCTCTATAGGCAAGCTAATTACATTTGTGCGGTCGTTGGATTAATATTACTGTTCAGCAATACTCGTAATAAATATGAGCACAGCAGAGGACGCCACAGGGGAAAATTTGAACAAAATTACGCATACACTGACGCGAGCACAGTTCGACTTTTTCTTTAACCCCTCAATTTAAAACATCTTACTAGCCTTCTGGATAAAATTAAAATATTAACATTATAAAATTAGATCGTTCGATATACAGCAAATATATTGAGATATAATAATAAATTTTAAGGGATATTTATATATTGAGATATAAATTAATAAAATTTACCTTACGTATTTCGGTGCACTTTGTGCCCGCTGGATCAAATCAAAATAGGAATATTTTTATTTTGTACCTTGATGTCCTCGATCAAGATTCTTCAATATCGTGACAACGAGGCCTAATTATATTATTGAACAATCATAAGCGATAGCTACATAATTACTATGTTTAATTACGACACATAATTGAGACCTTGCCAACGTTTCTTCGACGCACAATAAATTCCTTAAGATGGACCTACTAAGTGACGTCGCCGGCGGGTTCAAGACTGAAGCAATGGTTATATTAACCAGTCAATGACTCATAAAATACTAGTAATCATAAATGCAAACTTACTCTTTACTAACAAACGATCGCATTGATCCCTTCAGTGTAATAACAATATAGTAAATTCCAGTGCCTGAAGTGTAACACATCTGAAGCGAGCACTGAAATGTCTTTGTTTACGAGGTGGAAAATGCAACATCATAAAAGTCTGGAACTGTGATATTACTAATACCTATTCCATCATAACATCAATACATATTAGAATAGTTATATAAATTGGATGACAGCGATCTGCAACAACGTCAACAATAAGCAACAACATCAACAAGCAAACACAACAATAGTTTAATATCACATCAAATACATCAAGATACACCATCGCTATACGAACAACTGGCTCGTGCGTGAGAACACGAATGGGTTCAGTCGCACGTTCGTCGTCTGCATGTAGATCCACTAAACCTAGAGTGACGAGACCAACAGCAAGAACTTATTAATTATAGGCATAAATGCGTGATGGAAAATGTCTTGAAATTGCATCCCCATGTTTCTTCCCCACTTTAAATTAGGTCCAACTTGACCCAGTAATTTCTTGTTGACTACGAGCAGACATTATTTCAGTGAACCTGTCAAGAATGGCCAAAGAGATCGATTTCGAATAATACAGTTCTCGTTGAAGCGTAATAAATATAAATACTCAGCTGATGAATACAGGATGATCTATTTTAAATTATGTATTGTTGGTCAATACAACATCGAAGTATTTAGTTATGTCGGCAATTTGTTCTGACAGTAAAGATGCACGGCAAGAAAGTTCACTGGGAATAAACGTGACATAATCTTCGATGCTTGATAAACTTTTACATATAATGATTTTTAACAGCAAATATAAAAAATAATACAACAAATTTTATTACTAGAAGCAAAGAAATTCATTTCTCTCGTAAACGGCGGGTGCGATAAGCCCAAACCCTTTACAAGCGTCTGCTTACTGCTTCACGTGAAGACCTCGGCGTCCCTTAGAGCTTTTAACGTTATTTTGAGGAAGGACATGCGGGGATCATAGAAAAATATATTGGGGATTACATGGTTAATAATTATAGGGTAGCGTCATTACTCGTCCATATCACATTGAATTATGAGTCTTAAGCTTACCATTACCACGCGTTGGCAAAGAATGAAGCGACTAAAAGCCACTCTAGAACTCTTACGTAATTCTAAAAAACATAAATGGTTTGATTTGAGAAGAAAAGACCCTCTCTCTTCTGAAGTATGATTAAGTTGAGTATCTGTGCAAATCTCTTCAGAAATTTGTAGGTTTGAATAATTACAAAAATATATGTCATGATCGAAAAATTCGGAGCATTGCTAGTAAGACGTCAAGCACGCCAAGAGAGCTTGAAAGCACAAGCTATAAAAAAGTACTGCCCGGATCAGCGCAATATTGAGTTGCTTCCCTTCACCCTGCTGCCTTCAATTTAACTGCAATGGCATTCATTACGGCGCAGTGGACCTGTTCCACATAAAAAACCTGTTCGCCTGGGACTGTCGCTAATCTTTTCCTGCCGTGCTCCAATGAGCGATGGCCCGTACAAGAACAGCCCCAAAAAACTATAGAAAACGTTCAGCAGTCTCAAATACGCTCTTAATTGATCATTATTGCGGATTCAGACCTCCACCACAATACAGTCCGCAAGCTCTGATGGAGCCTGAGAAGCGAAACCATGGAACAGATCCCTATTCTGGACCGTAAGCACGGGAGTCCTTCAGAGGCCAATCGTCTCCCAGCCACATGACTATCATTTCATCTCATCAATAATTTCATAGCAGGCCAGCATAGTCGGCCACTAATTTGACCCATGAATAACAACAACAATCATAATGGTTCAGGTATCACCATGTCAGTTCCGCGACATAGACATTCATAATTATCGAGGTAACGGGGCATGGCAGCTCACCAAATAATGTATCATAGCCCTGTTTGGTGTATCACAATAGACGGATACATGAAATGTATGCAATTTTATGTAGATGAATGTATACTTTCCATAAAATTTTTGGTATAAGTCATTACACAAGATGTAGACCAGGGCGCTATATGAGCGTGTCCTCCTCGTCGAGGTCAGTGAAGGAAGTCAGGAGGTATTGGTTGTCGTCCACCCTGAGGACAGCGGCCCGCCCGGCCTCCGTGTGTCCGTCGAAGGAGGACGGGCCGCTGCGCAGGAGGCCGGCCAGCGACCCGGCGCTGGTCTGCGTGGAAAAAGTAATTTTTTTTCTGATTTGAACTGAGGAATAAACTTCTTAATGTCCCTTT
Source organism: Hyalella azteca (assembly GCF_000764305.2). Classification (NCBI taxonomy): domain Eukaryota; kingdom Metazoa; phylum Arthropoda; class Malacostraca; order Amphipoda; family Hyalellidae; genus Hyalella; species Hyalella azteca. Next base: position 50,765 of record NW_025943861.1, on the reverse strand, counting down.
AAACTTCCGAACATGTTAAACGCTTTAGAAGAAAATCAATAATATTATGTAATAAAAAAGTAGTATAGATGTAAAGATTTGAACTCAGGAATTAATTTCTTAATGAGCCCTTAAAATCATAACCTTACTAAACATTTTGAGAAAGAAGAAATATGTATATTCTGTAAACTGTTGAAAAAGGAGAAATAGAAAATTTAAGTAAGAGCTCTAAGGCCATTTGAAGTTAAGAATTAGAGGCACGAGAAATGAAGGCTGAGGGAGAAGGTGATGGAGAGGGAGTTGACTGGTGAATAATTAAGGTGAATGGTTAATTTAGGTGATTGATTCATTCAGGTGAATAATTCATTCAGGTGAATGATTAATTCGGGTGATTGATTCATTCAGGTGACTGGTGATTAATGATTTCACTGAATGATCATTTAATGATTAATGATGAATGAATGATTATTTCAGGCCTAAAAAAATAATTAGTAGAGAAAAGGGAGTAGGATATCAAGTGGATATCAGTATATATAAACTTTTTGATGTAAAGATGGCAAAAAATCCCTTTGTTTGTCCCGGCGAGATGTAAATAAAAATTATCCGAATAGCGTGATTCAGGATTTAGAAGAGGATTCAGTTTTAGATGAACCATAAAACGATTCAAGTTTAATTTTTGCTCAGCCCTAATATTATGCAAAAATTTTTTTTAAAACACAAGTGAATCACGAACTTCATTGCAATTCACAAGATATATAATGTTTGCTTGTCTTGCGTATGTTTGAAGCTTTAACAACATAACAAAAATGCATACGAACTTGGCGGGGGTGTGGGGGAAGCTTGCGAGTTAATCACGAAATTCCTATTAATTCTTAAGTTATACAACATTGCTTTTTATTTTAGTTTGTATGAACTTGTAAAAGAAATGTATACACACTTTACGAGGATGCAGGGGCCGCGTGAGGGTGATGGTGGAGGGGGGCGAGCGCATGCCGCTCGTGGTCACACCCAGGAGAGGGTAGCGCGTGTGGCTCGAGCGTACCTGAAATATGTGCTTAATGTTAAGTACATTTGATGTACTTAATAGGAAGGTGTTAATAATACAAATACTTAAGCTAAAAGACTAAAATAATGTTGCCAATACTAACTTATCAGCAGGTTATTTAATTAGGTTTTTTTAATTTTTTTGTGATGACAGGAAACCTGGCGAGGTTTGTTGGCGAAATCTCATAAAAACGAATTCAAATTTGGATTATGTGGGTTTCTATCTTCGAATTTTTCTTTATTTATAATATTTTTTAGAATGAGGTGTTGAATAAACATTCCACACACCTTACTGTTGAAAGTTTGTTTCACACGCCTGAAGTTTCAAAGGAGAAGACATCTACTAGAGTCTCGATAGAGTTCGTGTAGCTGAATATTGGTTAAGCTCGCTAGTAAATATTCATGCCGTTCAGGTCTCACCATAGAGCACCATGGTTCAGGTCTCACCATAAAGCACCATGGTTCAGGTCTCACCATAGAGCACCATGGTCCAGGTCTCACCATAGAGCATCATGGTCCAGGTCTCACCATAGAGCACCATGGTCCAGGTCTCACCATAAAGCACCATGGTCCAGGTCTCACCATAGAGCACCACGGTCCAGGTCTCACCATAGAGCACCACGGTCCAGGTCTCACCATAGAGCACCATGGTCCAGGTCTCACCATAGAGCACCATGGTTCAGGTCTCACCATAGAGCACCATGGTCCAGGTCTCACCATAGAGCACCATGGTCCAGGTCTCACCATAAAGCACCATGGTCCAGGTCTCACCATAGAGCACCATGGTCCTGGTCTCACCATGGAGCACCATGGTCCAGGTCTCACCATAAAGCACCATGGTCCAGGTCTCACCATAGAGCACCATGGTCCTGGTCTCACCATAAAGCACCATGAAGTTAATACATTTCTACATAGCAGCATACCTACGTCTTTATTTCGGCGAACCAACATCAATTTTTAATTAATTGTTTCATCACAAATCTTGAAAACATTTGTTCTAAGTCAGGAAACACGAAGGACCTGCTTAGAAATTTTGGCGCTACACCAACAAGATTTCGAATACAAATCACTTTTAACCTAAATCTAAAAAAAATTTTGCTCGTCTTAAAACCGAGAACAAACTGTACCTCATATCATAAATTTTTATTAATAATAACTTACCTTCACCTTAATATTTCAATAAATATTTTGTACACAAGAAACAAGACGGACCTGCAGCTCTATTTTGCTGAGGTCCTGATGCGACGTCCCCTCGTCGCCCCACGTGCTCCGCGGCGCAGCCAGGACACCTGCGCCAACTCCTGCGTCGCCCCCCACAGCCCCAGTCTGCGGGGTCGCCATGCATTATGATCACGGGATGCATTGTATCCTAGGGATGCTTTATAACCACGGGATGCAATATATCCACGGGGTGCACTTTATCCACGGGATGCCACAAGATGCACTTAGTCAGTAGGCTGCATCATGTCCTCAAAATGCATTATAACCACGGGATGCAATATAATCACAGGATGCACTCTATCCTCTGGATGCATTTCATCCACAGGATGCAATACATCCACAACTATAGCTGCTACTTCCTTCATTTTGAAGATCGAATTCGAGTAGAAAGATGAATAGGTTATCCTGGTTAAATAGTTACCTTTCACTAATTATGCGGTCCTAATATTCTGAATGATACTAGACTAATTAATTAACAAACACATGCTGCAATTCCGAAAACAGGAATTTTTCGGCGGATTAAATTTCTATGAAACGATTTTGTTAGTAACAGTTGACCTAACTTAATACTCATAATACCACTCAGGCAGGTTCATGTAGTAACGGTGGTATTAGTGTACGGCGACAATAAAGTTCCTGTCGCTCGGGACACGAGTGAAATAACTTGGGATGTTTCAACTCCAGCAAAATAAATATCTTCGCAGTGGAATAAAAACTAAGTCTCACTAATCAATAGATTAATCAAGGGCAAATATAAGTAATTCAATTCTAGAAAACAGTTAATTCTTCAATACTTACAGCAACTTTGCCCCTGCCACTGCCGGGCAGGAAGAGAGGAGTTCTCTCCTTCTTGAGGAGGGGCGCGGTCATCTCTTTGCCGGGGGGCAGGGCCGCGGGCCCGACGAGGCTGCCGACGCTCGGGCGCTTGGGGGCGTCGCCCCTGGGGCTCCCGCACCGTGGGGCTCTCACGCTGCCGGTCGAGGGGCCCGAGCTCGAGGAACCCCCGTTCCCACCTGCCGCCCCTGGGGAAGCTGACGCTGCTGGTGGGTATCAAATAATAATGATAATACATAATCGTTGACGATAATATATTTGTCAGGTTAATCTTAGTAATGTTTATGTTCAAGTTCTCCCATATCTGAAATAATAAGATCAACTAGAGAGAAAATATTTTCGTACTTATAAACTTGAAGAAGCAAAACTTAACTTACAATGAGAAAATTATTAATCAGCCTAAGAAGAAAGTTTACTGGTACAACGTCGAAAAGCGAACCAAAGTGAGCCAGGAGTTTTCCTTCGTAAGACTCGTCACTCGAGCTCAGGAAGCATAATGGGTATTTTACATAGGCACATACATATTGTGTTAGAAGGAATATCGTAGAAACGGCCCTGGAATTGCAATATCCGGGCCGAGTAAGACGCTCTGTTTCGATTGTTTCCTTGACGCTATCAACAAAACTTTTTGAAATCGACGACACTATAGTGTTCCTCTACGTTACTCTTTAGAACCTTAACGTACCTGCAGAACCTCTGTGATAGCAGCACGTCGCGTCGGTATATGTATTATATCCTCGTCGGACGTAGACCACTAACGTTTTACTGCATGGTATTAATACAGTATACGATCTCTGCTAATTTGTGGTTTACCATAAGTTTCCGCTGATAACAGAACTGACCCCTCAAGAAACGGTGCACTGTACGGTTCCTTATTATCATTTAAGGGCATTGAAGATCAAAGTTTAAATATCGCTTCGAATATGTGCCACGCGAGTTGAACGGTGCAAACTCTGTTGAGCGAGCCACGTGCAATGTGGCTCGTCAGAATATCTTTTACTATCACACAAGCAGTATAACTTCACAGGCAAAATCCCTTTATTATCACTTTCAACAACCAGACTTGGCGCACCCAAACCTTTCTTAGTGCATTGCAAGCCCCTGGTTGTGAATTATGCACTTGTCCAGCAGCAGTTATCTATGATACTTTCTTTATCTATCGTTTTATGAACCACCTGAGGTCCGTAACAAGCTGTTACGTAGTCAGCTCAGGCAGCTTTCAGCAACACAAACGCAATGCTATTTCTATTTTAAAAACAACAAAATGTTTTGGTGAGAGCTCGGAAGTATCTCGCACCTAACTCCAATAACCTCTGCAACCCTTAAAACTCATACAACCTCTACAGCGCACACAATTCCTACAACCCTTACAACTCCCTGGACTCCTACAACTCATACAGATTCTACAACTCCTATACAACCCTTACAGACTTAATAAAAACAACCCCGACAATTCTCCTATAACTCCTCCAGCAACATACGAAAGTACTTTGATAACTAAACAGAGAGAATAACCTCTCGGTGAGGTAAAAAACGGCCAGCACTACCGATTTAATCTGTGTTTGATTTCATTATTGACATCTAGTGCCAGAATTATTTAACAATTATAACATAAAAGCTGTAAAAAAGCAGAATACTTTGTTTGAGGTAAAGGAGGGCCCATCACATTTATTCAGGACTAATAAATAGTATATAGTGTCGCTTGCGTCAACTGAAAAATATAAAGTTACTTTCACCAGGAGCAGCCGTGGCTTTCCCTTCCTGAGGCTCTGCCGAGGGCGTGGACCCGTTGGCGGATTTTGGGGAAGTGTGGCCTTTTTCCCCCCCGCTGGCGAGGCTGGTCTCGCTCGCCTCCATGTCGGAAGTTTCAGAGCCGTGACTCTAAAAATCAAAGAACATTTCCTGAGTGGAATTTGTGTTACAAGTTAATTAACGGATATGGAATACGAACATCTGAATAAAGTTAGATAAAATTTACGAAGCTGGATTTCAATCGCTCTGTAAAGTCCTCATTCGTCCTTTCGAATAGTTGAAGGTGAACGTTTTCTCGAAGTTCAAATTCTAAAATATATAATGACGCTATGAAGGCTATAACTACGTATAGTTTCACATCTACGAGTATATATACCGTTTTTTTTCTCCACATACAGTATGTATTAATTCGTTCTTGGTAAATTTAATATTTACAAATATATAGCCTGGTTAAAAAGTATGATATATGTGGGCAAAAATTATTTGGAGTTATTGTCCTTCTTGAGTCTAATAATTCGTACGACAAAAAAATCGACGAGTTTGAAAAGAAATTCTTCCAAGGAGAGGCTGTTAAAAATAAGGCAACGTTTCGCTCATCATTGCTATAACATGCTGCTGTACATATTTTGTTATTAGTTTTTGACAGTCTACGAAGATGTGGGATGAATTTCTAAATTTTTCATTGAACTTTAGAAGCAATTAGATAAGGTGCTACAACGAAATTATACGGTATGACTTACTAACAATTCGGTACAAAATTTAGAGCCAAAAATTAGTATAATAACCTTAAGTCAATTTAAATATCTTCAATTCATGAATTACCAGGCCATTGGACTCGAATCACTCGATAAAATCTTCATGTGAATTTACTCCAGCGATTAATAATAATATATATCATATTATTACCACGTGATAATATACCTAAATGACAAGTTCACCTAGAATTTAAAATCAAATAAAATCCCCAAAAATTTAATTATATGTTCATCGAAAGCGTTTTCGATGAAGCTACGATGATTTAACATAATAATTGCTTTTTACTGTAATATTATAATAACATAATTTAATTATGATTTGTTATTATAATGTTTCACATAATACAGGGTGATTCACGGAACCTTCCTGTTTTGTATTTCGCGCCAAGCAGCCAGATGTTGTCGGAAAAAGGCGGGGAGTATTCTTAAGAGAGGCAAAGTCATGAAGTTTTGTGCCTCGTCAAGTTAGTTGCCATTATGCATTGGACAAGTGAGAAGTGTGCGTTTTCTGTCGAGGCGTACCGGTACTTTTCTAATGGCCGTTCCACTATCGCTAATCAAAGAGCACCGCATTCCCCATCTCCTTGAGAGGTTACCTTTGGCCGGCCCGATCCCCTGATTTGGCTCCATGCGATTTTTATGGGGTTATCTTAAATCAATTGTTTACAAAGACTGTCCAAAGACATTACCTCATTTGAAGAGCAACATACCCGTTAATATGCGTCAGCGAGTTGAACGGAACTTCAAAAATCGACTAACTGAATACATTGACAATGGGACCATCATTTTTTGATACCACCTTTAAATCTATATGATACAAATATTCAGGTAATATATATTTTCAATTAAATTTATATTGTAATGATATCTTTACTAGTTCTTTTTTTATTAAGCTTTCAGACTAGGAAGTTTCCATAAATCCCCCTCCTGTACCTCGCCATGACCCCGCTTGCTGCGACGCAGTCTGAAGGTCTTCCTGCTCTGCGCCATCTGCCGCTGCAGGCGGTGTTTGTTGGCGAGCGCGCCGCTGGTGCTGCGGTCACCACCTCCGACCGCACACTCCTCCGCCCCCCCGCCAGACCCCGACTCGCGAGGGGGGCTGCTTGGGCTAGAAAAGCTCCCGGGTTCACCTATCAATGAAACGACAAATACCGTTAACGTGGATATCACGGAACTAGTGAAAGTCCGACCTCGCTACGCAGGAAGCTAAACAATTTTAGGTTTAAGATAAGTTGTACAAGATATATTGTTCAAGATATAAGAATGTATTTTATTACATTCACCTCTGCACTGTTCAACACGGTTATCAGTAGCAGAATATTCTACTAGTATTGATCGACAACACTTGATAAAACGAACTATGGAAAAGATCGAATTAATTCTTGTGACCAGCTACTTAATACTTTTCAGACAGATAAATTTTACAGGAAACGTATTTGATAAATCAATGCTGCATCATATTCGAAGAAAGTTGAAGTGATACAACGTGGGAAAATTGCACATGATCTGGACAAAAACATGTTGACGTAAACAATTGTCGCAGGTGCTGCGTGATATATATAAGTAGTACACGTGATACGTATACGGAGTACACGTGATACGTACACGGAGTACACGTGATACGTACACGGAGTACACGTGATACGTACACGGAGTACACGTGATACGAATACGGAGTACACGTGATACGAATACGGAGTACACGTGATACGTACACGGAGTACACGTGATACGTACACGGAGTACACGTGATCCGAATACGGAGTACACGTGATACGTATACAGGATAAACGTGATATGTATATGTGATACACGTGATAAGTATATACGGTAAACGTGATAGTATACGTGCTATACGTGATGCGTATACGTGGCACGTTATACGCATATACGGTAAACGTGAAGTATCCGTGCTATACGTGATGAGTATACGCGGTACACGTGATACGGTGAACGTGATTTGTGCTGCTGAGATGTAAAATTTTCCAATGTATAAGCTTATTGGAATTTCTCATGGACCATTAGACGGGGGCGAAGCTCCCAAGCAATTGCCGATGGCATGCGTTCAGAGACTAGATGTCAGAGAGCTAGAATTGGGTATAACCTAAAAAGAAATGATTTATAAATTGATTTAAGTGAAGTTGCAATAAATTGCGTAATGTGCAGAAAATCATCAGTGCACATTTTTGTGTCCATACGTTAACAGTCTTACTTACATCTGAGTTTTTTCATTATGAGTTTCACTGTAATAGAAGAAAAAATTTATCACATAAATTGAATGCTACGCGCAATCGGAGTTCTTACGGTCAATCATTTCGCGTTTGAAAGAGTTGTATTCTATTGCGCTATTATTGGCATCAATTGAATCCAAGAATTTCAACTCATTGGTCTTTTTTTGCCAAGAAGGACGTTGCAATAAATAAATAAATGATATTTATCTAAATTAAGGAGCATTCTCAATTCTCAACACGTTGAAACCAAGTAAAATTAATATTTTTCTCCTGAACATGAAATGATCCTTCAGCGAAGAGAGGGCCAAGCAAAGAGATATAAAATAGAGACCATCAAAGATATTTGTCGAGACTTAATGAGAGTTCAATTAGATGATGGTTTTAAACGCAAGAAAAGTAGCAATGAATTTATACCACAATCAGTTTCCAAAAATCCCAATACTTAGCCTTAATTTCGTCATGGTGGGTGAAAGCTTACCTACTCACTGCATGGTCGTAGAGCACTTTAGACTCGCTGGGAGAAACATTTATTTAAAATCATCTAAGAACTTTGCAGTCTTGGAAAATAATGTGGGAATTCTAACACCAGCGGAACAAATTGTAAGCGAAGCGCTACAAAAACAAAGGTGCGACAAACGATCAGACAGTGCATGAGAGGTCGCTTGTGCGTTATGTTGTTAGACAAGAGGCACTCGCTGAGGTATAGCATTTTAAGGAAGATTAATTTAAATTTAAATTATTAAGAATTTAAGACTTAATGCAACGCAAATCCATCGTGAAATACGAGCAAGGCAGGAGTTGAGTCATTTATTAGTATAAAATTGCAGAAATGAAAATAATTGGATTGTTTCGTTATGTGCCACTCGTATATGAGCCATAAATTGCATGTGAGAAACTTCGATATTTATACAAATATTTGGGTTAGTACATAAACGAAACTGTACCCATGACACGTGTGATCGACTGCAGGGACCTTAGCATTTCCTTGATGTTGATATTGAAGAAGGCAACATTAGATCTTTCCTTACCTTCCTCCTGCAAGAATGAGGCAGCAGCCGTCAGCTGCTTTTGATCGGCTTTAAGAGCAGCTGGTGTAGGTGCTACAGCTGCAGCACTCGCCATCAGATTAGCAGACGACGCACGTTTACGTAAGAGAAAAGCTCCTTTGTTACGCTGCAGGCGGTCGCCCGGCGCCTCCGCGGCCGAGGGCAGGGCGCCTGCTCGGCCGAACCTGACCGAGCCTGTTAAGGGCGAGCGTGCCGGGAACTTATATATACCAACCAAGCGCAGATCATCGAGGAATTGAGCCGAAAAACTGCAGATTATACAACAATATACAAGTGACATCTTGGTGCCAGTTAAAAGAGTCTATGGGTTTCTTTAGGCAGGTTACTTTTGGTCTGATATTGGTGACTCCCATAAGATATCCATTGTTGCGTAAAAATGAATTTATAGGTAAATATTCGTACATGACATAACAGATCTTGCATGAGAAGAGATTATATACGTGCAGTTTATGGTTATAAGCTCAATGGGTGTCACCTATACGCCAGCCAAGCTTTTGATAAGGGTACATGTAGTGCAGTTGCGTCCTCGGCACGCTACTAGAACACAGCGTTATGAAAGACACGTTTGATGTTAATACCAAATGATTCCCAACCAAATTATTTTGATTGTTCTTAATATACCACGCGGAACAAATGCGGGCAGAGAGAGAAAGATTTTTTCGTGTTTACAAGATATTAATAATAATAATAATAGTAATAATAATAGCGGTTTCAGCCTTTTGTAGGCCGTAGGCCTGTTGCCGATTCTTAACATCGCAGAATATTCACAGCATTTTGCGGTCTCGAACTCGCAACTCACTGCTACAATTCTGCTGTGCTTAACCGCCCGGCCTCCTCGCCGATTCTGACCAGAAACTGGCGCACAGATCGAGCTGGGATCGAACCCGCGCCTCTCTGCGCCAATCTTGGTACTCTGAACTTTAACCACTAGGCCACCCTGCCCACAGGTGGTATTGCCTTTTTGCGACTGAAATCACTTGCTAGAATGACTTGTGCTAAATTACTTATTCCGACTAAGAAATGATCGTTAAAATAATTCTTTAGACTAGATTCATCGATTTAGGACGTATCATCATCAATTGAATGTTTCAAGTCTTGCTTGCGGCCGACAGGCACACGGCGTCAAATAAGTTCGATGTTCTTAAACTCTTCGGTTGGGAATCACTGATAACAAGATATACTTATTCAGCATGCGACACCTAACGACTAAATAAACTCGTTATAATGTAGCAATTAACAGGAGGAGTCTGCTGCCAATTATTGTTTGAAAAGAAGTCAGCAGTTTAATACACAATAAAACAAAGCACAGTTATTATCAGTTATTTTTGTATGATCTAAGTATAGGCTTAGGAGGTAGAGATTTATATCGATGCATGAAGAGGGTTAATGGCCGCAATATTTTGAGCATCATTTCCAAAGATGAGGTAATAATAATAATAATAATAATAATAACAATAACATAATAATAAATAATAAACGATTAATACCAAATTTTCAATACGAGAAATAACTCTTACGGCGAGATTAATTGATTTAAGTTGTCTTTTGAATATGTTGTGGGAGAAATTCTTGCATGTTTACATTTTATGAAGAAGGTGAGCTCAATATTAAGGAAGGAAGGAAGGAAGAAGGTGAGCTCAATATTAAGGAAGGAAGGAAGGAAGAAGGTGAGCTCAATATTAAGGAAGGAAGAAGGTGAGCTCAATATTAAGGATGGAAGGAAGGAAGAAGGTGAGCTCCATATTATTTCCACTAGTGTAAACTAGTGGAAAAGTGTGCCCGCTTGCTGGTTCACGGAAGAATGAATAGTTAGAACTCATGCGGCACCATTTTCAACGTAAATGGTTCATTGCTAGTGAGATAAACGATTCTTTCACATCAATATATAATTTATTTAGTGAATTTTTTATTTAAGAAATGAGACTTATTTTAGTTTACTTATATTATACATGAAAATGCCATCAAAGACAGTGAAATTTAAATTTTTTAAGATAACTTAACTTTCTATCGCTTTAAGACAATTTTGGATATTTCGCTTCGAGGCCAACGTAAGGGTACGCACACAGTGAAAGCAGGTTTGCCCGTGCAGGCAACCTGCTCCAACCTGCCACAAGAATGAATATAGGATAATAATTTAAGTGTTCACAGTGAAAACCTGTACGAATAGGCTTCTGTATTCTATGGTTTCAGGCGCCAGCCTGAGCAGGTAACCAGCACGCAGGCAACCTGCTTTCACTGTGTGCGTACCCTAACGTAGCTACGAGCCTCCGTATAGCCCTAATCAAGTGTCAAATCTTAGCATATCAACCGCAAAATTTAACCCCAATTAAAGAATGCGGAAAACTCGGAAATATAATAGCCGTAATTACGTGGTTTGTGGCTGTAGCCGTCAGTTAGTTCTGAAGAGCGGGATGAAAGCAGTTAATTGCAACAGCGGAATGATAGGAAGTAAATCGTCGGAGATTGCGATAGGATAACACACAATTTAGGTGCTGTCGGAATAGTGTCAGGTTTCAATTCCAGAATTCTACACAATATCTTCGGAATGCGATATCATTTTTTCAATTCGAAAGCGGAATAAAGGCAAAACTGGTTCAGTATTTCTGGCTTGAGATGAATCAGCAGGTGATAAATTACAAATATTTGCCAGTGATTTACAAATATTAGAAGATATGAAATAGTATTGTTATTTATTGATTAGTCCCAACAGTGTACAGCACAACAACAGCAGCAGCAAAGGATAGGCAATATCTTGAGACTAAAAATATCTTGAGACAAATATGAGACTTGAGCAATATCTTGAGACAAAGGACAGGCAATATCAACAGGCCATGGGCCTATTTCTTCAGTGCCGACACTTCTATTCTATTCTAATATTTTGAGACAAGGCACACAGCCCTTTGTGGAGTGAGCACCTCAATGAAGCAATGCTATCTATACAAGGAGCTATGGAATACAGTGACATGTAAAGAAAGTTAATGTGCCTGCAATGTGTAGTGAGTACACGCGTGGGGTGTGGAGGTTACAAAAGAACACAGTTTATTTATGCCCATGCATGCCGCACCAGTTGAATATTTTCGGCATTACCATGGAGGAGTTAATATTACAATTAAGGCAAGGACGGAAACTATTTTGAAAATGTTTTAGCGGGATCCGAAATGAGAAAGTTTCGCCTTTTTTACATTCACTTCCAACGAAGTTGTTGAGAATTACGCTAATCTGAAGGTATAAGTGCTCAGTTATTCAGTCATAATAAATATGAGATGTGATACTCTTATTACCTCACAAAATATTGCTGAAAGAGTCATTTCGTAACTGAACAAATTTGATTTAAGATAAATTAAATCCGCTACGCCTAAGAAAACTTTATGTAACGAGAACCGCTTTGTTTATCCGATTTGTCAACTTGAAGACAAGAAGACAATGAGGGCGGCCATTACAGTCTGCTGAACACAGATGAACAATCATCAACAGAACACAGACAATGAAGCACAGTATGGCATTAGTACAGAACAATGTACAACAAAACAAACAGGTTTAAGGTCTAGCGCGTTTGTACAGGTTAATTATTGCGTGGTATAAGTGGAGGATTATATGTACAGACTGTGCCTTGCTACTCACCGTCGATGCAGCGGTTGATCTTAGGTTCGTGTCCTGGGGACATACTTTCAAAACTCGCTAAGTGAACGTAAGTACTTATACGCTCTATTTTCTTGACTATGATTGGCGGATTTTGCTTGAAAGGCCGTCAATAATTGGCTGATGAACTTACGATCTCTTAACTTCTTCTGAAAGTATGGACCCTGAACTTTGCCCTCACCATGACTCATCGTCAGGTATACATGATACCACAGTGTGACTACGCGGGGCCGAGTAACGTATAATTATAATAGGTGCAGCAATAAATATTTAAATGTGAACATTAACGTTCTATATGTTTTATTTGGATTGTGACAGAATCAATGGGAGGAAGTTTTTGAAAAAAATATTCTGGAGAATTTACAGTTTTTAGTGATCAGTCATCACTAGCAGTTTGCATTTTTGACCGCCAGACATTCTAGCTCCAAAGCTTTCAAAAATTCTCGAGCATCGCCGCTGTGTTGTGCAGGTCTCCCGAGGGAGTTCAACCATCACCTGCTTAATTACGCAATCAATTTATTCCGCCCATTAAAGGATACTCGTTGAATAATGAAAAATTTTACGCGAAACGTAAATGTGGTGGGATTGTAAAACATAAGAGGAGTTTAATAAAAAGTGTTGCTCTTTCTAATGACAGTTTTATACTTTGTCATTAAATGGAATTCATATTTTCCGTACTGGTCCTGGATCAACTGCCGGTAAACAAATTTTGAGGATCAACAACGTGAGAAATGTTGATAAGAAAATTTAGTTAAAGTTCAACGTTCAAAATTCAAGAAGCTCGTAGGAGCTTAACTGCATAAATCGTGATTTATATAAATAATTTGTAGAGGGCTTTTCGTTATTTTGCTTCTTAATAACTGCTCTCTTTGTTCGGTTACATTATTCGTTACAATGAAACTTATACCAGACGTAGAACTTGGCAAATAGGTACCTACATAAGGTAGATACAAATTGTAAGTAAAGCTGTCGGGTGTACCGAGTGCAATTGCTGCTAGAACGTGTTTGAACTCTTCAAGAAAATACTGTGGGTAAAAAAATCCTACTTGTTCCTTAGCAAGTCAAGAGAGATTTTTGCCGGAAAATGGCTGAAAGCCTGAAATAGGCGCCCAAACACCCACACAACATCAAAAACCCCAGACAAAGGGGCAAAATTATTTTGATTATTATTATATAGTTTATTCTGAGTGAAGTATTATGTGAAGTATTATTATTGTATAGTTTATTTTGTGTGAAGTTTTATGTGAAGTATTATTATTTGAGTGAAGTATTATTATTGTATAGTTTATTCTGAGTGAAGTATTATGTGAAGTGTTATTATTTGAGTGAAGTATTATTGTTGTATAGTTTATTCTGAGTGAAGTATTATACTAGTGTAGTGAGCTGACCTCTCCTCTGGCGCGGTGGTGGGGAGGATGAGGGCTTGGGGGGAGCGTCAGGTCCCGGGGGCCTGGCCCCCTTCTTGGGGCGCCCGCTGGACACCTCGCTCTGCACCTCCAGCGTCGACGGCCGCGCCTCCATCTCACCTACGCAGTTTACGCATTTATTATTCATAACTATTCGTCCTTTATTATTAATTATTTTTCCTCATTTATTAATGATAAAACTTTTATTAATTATTACTGTTCCTCTTTTAATAATGATAAACCTTTAATTACTTATTACTGTTCCTCATTTATTAATGATAAAGCTTTTATTACTTATTACTGTTCCTCATTTATTAATGATAAAGCTTTTATTACTTATTACTGTTCCCCATTTATTAATGATGAATCCTTTATTACTTATTACTGTTCCTCATTGGTTACTGATTAACCTTTTATTACTTATTACTGTTCCTCATTGGTTACTGATTAACCTTAGGTCTGTATTGCTGTTATTGATATGAAGCTCATCATATTCACGGCTAGATTATATATCTATTTATCATCGTATTACTTTATTAAAAATCTTATGATTTCTCTCATAAATTTACATAAACTCTTACACCGAAAGTTTGATCTAAAACAAGAATAAAGGTATATTAGTCGCTTGAATTGCAAATTAGATAAGAACATATAAACAAATAGAAGGCAACAAAAATTCAGCATATTCACGCAGAAAAAGTTTTAAAGTCCAGCAACAACAATGTTTTTAAACTCACGACAGAGCTCAACTCCGTAAAGTTGTCTGTAATTAAATTCACTATATATAGTGAATTTAATTTAATTTAAGCACTATATAATTCACTATATATAGTGAATTTAATTTAATTTAAACACTATATAATTCACTATATATAGTGAGTTTAAGCGACATTTCCCTTGCTTTGGAATTCTAGTTCACGAATAATGCGCCGATTTTTTACTCCTCTGCGAAGAATATTGCTTGTTTTAATTGCCCAATTCTCTTGTAAATAATTTTTAATTAGCTTCATTCTCTTCTTAATAAGAATGAGGTTGATAAGTATTTAGAAAAGCATAAATTTCCATGGTAGAATAAAATGAGATAAAAGAAGTCTATAAATACATTAAACATTGGCAGCTCATTGTAGATTAAATTTTCACTATTACTTGAATGCATTAGGCGCATGATTGCACATGAGTACGAGTAAGAAGTGTCATAACTCACCCATAATTCACCCACAATTTACTCATTACTCACCCATAATTCACCCATGACACACCCATGACTCACCCATAACTCATCCATAATTCATCCATAATTCACCCATAACTCACCCATAACCCACCCATAACTCACCCATAATTCATCCATAACTCACCCGTAACTCACCCATAACTCAGCCATAACTCACCATAACTCACCCATAACAAACCCATAATTCATCCATAACTCACCCGTAACTCACCCGTAACTCACCCATAACTCAGCCATAACTCATCCATAACTCAAACATAATTCACCCATAACTCACCCATAACTCACCCATATCTCACCCATAACTTACCCATATCTCACCTATAACTCACCCATAACTAACCCATAACTCACCCATATCTCACCCATAATTCACCCATAACCCACCCATAATTCACCCATAACCCACCCATAACTCACCCCTAACACACCCATAACTCACCCATAAGCCTGGAGGAAGATAGCTCTTCCTTCAGGCACTTGACCTGGCGCGCGAGGTCCAGCAGCAGGGAGCCCCTGGACCGCGGTCTGGGCAGGGTCAGGCCCAGCAGCCGACCCCGCACCAGGGCTCTGTAGTGCTCTGACGTCGCGTCGGAGCAACGCAGCTGAGCACACGAGACTTTGCTGAGATCAGAGCTCCGTGACTCCGCAAGGACAGTGCAATTTAAACAGGAATTGGAATAAATTACCTCAGTGTCTCTAATCACAAACATTTAGAAATTGAAATTTTTATTTCTACTGTAATGAATTAGCGCATTGTAACAAAAAAAAAGTTTCTGAGAAGTGGACTTCTAAGTCATTAATTAAAAACCCCAATATTGCACCGTCGGATTTACAGCAGTAGTCACCATGCTGAAGAAATTAATGAGGTTTCTGGGTTCATTTTATAATAAAAAACATCATAACATAAAACTCTCTCGTCGAAAACTTTTATAACTAAAAATTCTTGCTAGAGACGGTGCCCACCAGCACCTTGTGGAGGATGAAGGGGCGCATGAGGAGGAACAGAGGCGTGCGGTAGGTCGCTGTGAAGTCCAGGAAGTCCCAGAACGCGTGGCCCACTTGTCCCCGACTGTCCAAGTCCCTGCGGTAATCGAGAACAAATCGAGAACAAATTTGTTATTGGTTAAAATCTCGGTCATGTGATAAATTTTTATTAATCAAATGGATATTATCTCATATGGATTATTTCGCTTACTCAATTTATTTTGCATGAATGAATAGCATTCAGAGTTATAGGGGCAACTGTTACAGTCTATACACTGCAGCTTCCTCCTTACATTCTGCAAGCGAACCAAAAATTTGTTATCGACGGTCATGAGAAATGTCAAGAGTTAAGAGTAGAATTTAAGAAATATTAACCCAGGATTATTTATTTAATCAGAAAATTTAAGAATTGAAAAGACAGTTTAGGTTAAACGTTATTTTTGACTGCAGTAGTTTCAATTTACAGATAAATTGGGTTCATTTCGTTCTCGAAATTTTACTATAAGCCTCCTTCGTATCAATGGAAATCGAATTATTTAAATATGAAAGGAATGATGTTTATTGATAGGAAGGCACCTGAGGCAGTGCAGGATGCGCAGCCAGTCGTTCGAGAGCTGTTTCTCGAAGCAGACCAACATCACCTTCAGACCTGACACACATCATTAGGACAAGCATTAACATGGTGATGATGGAGCTCACCACACCAGCATCACCTTCAGACCTGACACACATCATCAGGACAAGCATTAACATGGTGATGATGGAGCTCACCACATTTGCACTACATTCACAGCTGCTGTTTCTACTTCCCTAATTCAAGAACTAACTAATAAATGCACGACGATATATGAGATCGAGCGACTTCACTCCTATTGCCTAGGACCTAGGTGATCAGGTAAGTTAAATCCCAATACTAGTCCCGAATGGACAAGTGGGATACTATAAAAAAAATTATTCACTGATTGAATTATTAAATTAATCAAAATTAAATTAAAATAAAAATAAAATTAAAAAATTCATTAATTATTATTAATAAATTCTATTAAAAATTATTCATTGATTCACTAAATCAATCACGAAGCATTCACCCAGGAAGGCGGCCCGGAGTAGCGTGGGGCGCAGCTTGGGGTAAATGGCCCCCCGTGAGTCAATCTGGGACCAGGACGTGGTCCTCTGGTCCCCAGACATGGTCCCTCCCGCACCTCCCCCGAGTCCTGACTTTCCCCCAGCACTGCTAGCTCCCCCAGGACCGGGGTGGGGACCTCCTCCCACTTTTGCGAGGGGAGGGTTGATGGCAAACAGCAGCACGGAGAGAGCGTAGCTCAGGTCTACGGGGCGCAGCTTGGGCACGTCTGAAATAGAGCTTTTGTCAAGGCGCCAGCTATAATGTGATTATAGTTCACGAATGGGATTGTAAACGTTGTTTACGCAATTCAAGGATGTCTATAATAGATAATACAATAGAATATCAATGGTTATTTATTAGGCTTATTTTCACTTAAGAGAAGAAAAACCCAGCTTCCCAGCTACAGTCCTCTTAGTAGCAACAACGCTCCTTTCTCAGCGACAGTCAACCCTGTTATCCATAACCCTTCCTACTGCAACCCACCCTTCCTACTGCAACCCACCCTTCCTACTGCAACCCACCCTTCCTACTGCAACCCACTCAACCCACCCTTCCTCCTGCAACCCACCTTTCCTGCCGCAGCTCACCCTTCCTACTGCAACCCACCTTTCCTGCCGCAGCCCACTCGCAGACACAGCGGCAGTAAGAGGTTCATGATGAGGTTCTCAGCCCGCTCCTGGGTGGGCAAGACGGTCGACCCACCGCACGCCTGCTCCAGCGAGTAGCTCACCTGTAGGGGAGGGGGAGGGTGCAACCGGTGGGTCCAGCCCACCAAGGGGCGAAGCGCATGGACAAAACCAGACAAAGGAAGAGAGAATAAACGTGTACAAATTTAAGAATTATTTAACTTTACAATAAAAAATGAATTTGCTCGCTCAGAAAGTGAAATGGAAAATGCTTTTATTTTCAACTGAATTTTTCTCAGGTTAAAATGAACAAAAGATGACAGCATAAATTATTGGGTTTATGTGGGTTAAAGAGAGAAGAATAAGGAAGGATAATAAAGAATAGTGAGGAGACAGTGGATATTGAATGGGGGAAGACTGAATTACACGAGGAGAGGAGAGAAGAACGAACACTAAGAGTGAAGGGAGCTCGATAAGACGAAAGACAAAAGGTGAAGGGAACTCGATACGACGTAAGACAAAGAGTGAAGGGAACTTGATAAGACGTAAGACAAAAGGTGAAGGGAACTCGATAAGACATAAGACATAAGATAAGGAACCTCAAAAAGACGCAAGATGAAGAGTGAAGGGAGCTTCATAGGACGTAAGACAAAGAGTGAAGGGAGTGCGTATAAACGATAGGATAATACTTGAGGCGAGTATATTGTTATGCATGCATGAAGCGCTGTGCATGCTTGTAGTTCATACATTACGTACAGTCAGGTAGACAACATAGCGAACTTGACATGGAGTTAATCAGTGAAGTAAATTCTTCTTAGCTATTGAATTCGCTTCTTATTTTATTAATTTAATTATTTTTAATTAGCGGTTTCAGCGTTTAGTAGGCGGCAGGCCTGTCGCCGATTCTTAACATCGCAGAACATCCACAGCTTGAAGCGGTCTCGAACTCGCAACTCACTGCTACAATTCTGCTGTGCTTAACCGCCCGGCCTCCTTGCCGATTCTGACGCACAGAGCTGGGAAAGTAAAATTTAATTCATTGAGGACCAATTCAAGCATAACTTTTTCAACCATTAAATATATATCAATGATATCTATTGACAAAAGTTGCATTGCAAGAGCCATGACTTGACTACACGGAATTTGAAAACCGGTTATTATCAGAAGCTGAAATAATTTCCTCATACATGCCTTTAAAAACTACACATTTCATATGAAGTTTGTAGATGGTAGAGACTCCATCAGTCTTGTTTAATTAAGCACAGAAAAAGTTCGGGCTCAACTTAACGCAAGTTTACGTTCACTGCTCCAAAAATCACAAACTTCCCTGCTTGTCTGAATTCTAAAGCAATTCTGAGTAGGAGGATTGAGGATTGTGGAAAAAGAACCAAGATGCTCCATAAACTCCCAAAGCAATTCTGCGTGGAAGGATTGAGGATTGTGGGCAGGGTGGCCCAGCGGTTAAAGTTCAGAATATACCAGGATTGGCGCAGAGAGGCGCGGGTTCGATCCCAGCTCTGTGCGCCAGTTTCTGGTCAGAATCGGCAAGGAGGCCGGGCGGTTAAGCATAGCAGAATTGTAGCAGTGAGTTGCGAGTTCGAGACCGCAAAATGCTGTGAATGTTCTGCGATGTTAAGAATCGGCGACAGGCCCACGGCCTACTAAACGCTGAAACCGCTATTATTATTATTATTGTGGAGATCAGAAACCGTCCCGGAAATTCTCATGAAGTTTCTCATATGCCAGCTCAAGTGTCCAGCGTAAGTTTCAATACAATATGTTACCGCATATGTTGTCACCATTTGTCATGCAATGCGAACGATATTACCGTCGATCGAATTATGAATTATTTCTGGTCATGACGGCCGTATAAATATTTCAATTTGCAATGTCTATGGATACATTAGACATCGCTGAAGAGCCTAATGATATATTTCAGCAGGATTTTTTAACATGCATATGCTAGATTTATAGAAATCGATGACGATTTGGCAATCTAAAAATCATGCATAACGATACATCCAATGTTAAGAGATGTTACAAAGCAAGGCCACGTATGTACAAAACGCAGATAAAGCAAGGTCACGGCTTAAAGGCACATACATGACACGGTAAAATCATGGTCACGGATAACTAAATAATAGGATAAATAACAGCGCAGAGCTGTTATTTCATTTAATCAAATAATAAATTACAAAACAACCAAACACCAGAATAAAAAGAATCAACACGTACATGCATGAGCGTAAAAAAAACTACACGTAAGAGTAAAAAACAACACATAAGAGTATAAAAGCAACAAATAAACTTAAAAAATCCAATCGCAAGCGTAAAAAGAACACATAAACTTAGAAAAACAGGTAAGGGTTAAAACATCAGCACATAAAAGCAAAAAAAGAAACAACACATATAAGAAAAAACACCAAGACACGGGAGTATAAAAAAGCACCCATACAAACGAGTTGAATTAATACCCATACATGACAAAGTCGAATAAAAATGTATTATAACACCTTAACTAAACATGCAATCTATTGCGTTCGTACCCAGAGATATTAGATCAAATCGACATTCAGTAAAGCGATCAAGATACTGGAATGGAAGTTCAGGATATATATTCAATTTTTTATTGGTTACTTCCGAGCCTTTGGCGCATAGAGTTAGCATATGGTATGGAGTTAGGAAATAGATATGCTGGCTGGAGTGATCGAATGGATATGCGGTATAGAGTTAGTGAATAGATATGTTGGCTGGAGTTGGTGAATATAAAGCGATAAATATTATTACAACATTTATTCAAATTATTCTATTTCTTATTATCAGTTTGAACGCGAACCCAGCGCAGTGCACCAGTGCATGGACATATGACTATGGCGGGTGAAACTTCTCTTCGGACTGCATTTAGTGACACTAGCTTTTCCATCATCAATATGCAACTTTTTACGTTGGTACTCAGGTTACAATACATTGTATTTAATATTATTAGATAAATTCAGCAATTCTCATGTAGAAATGATGATAGAGATGGGAACGCGACCGCGGGATTTAAAAATCCCACTTTTTAATTAAAAATGAAAGTAACTATACTGTTCAGGGCGACATATAAGAGTAAATTCAGGGTACTTTGATGTGCTAATGAAATTATAACCTGTTCCAGCAGAGACTGGCGACTGAGGTCCAATCTAATATACACTTCTTAAGACAAGCGAATAAATTTCATTCTAACCGGCATTTTTAGAGACAGGCGAACAAGGTTCAATATAACTTGCAATTGCACTGACAAACTAAAAGTTTCATTCTAATTTGCACTTGTAGAGGCAGGCGAATAAGGTTAATTTTACCCTGCACATTTAGAGACAGGACAATAAGTCTTATTAAATATAAAATAATATACTAGCGAGTTTAATAGGGAGTGAAAGACTCAATGCAGTTACAATGACACGCACGCAGCCATTCAGAGGCGGGAAACAGACACTACTTGTATCACGCAACAATTGCTTTGTGGACTTGGTGGGTCGGGGTTGTTGGAGAGCGCATTGAATTGATCTACAACTCGTTAGGATGTATTAAGTAGTTTTGCTCGTAGTATATTGGGGCTTAACAGACTGGTTACCCAATCTACCAGTCAACAGACGTCTACCCAATCAAAATTGCAAATTTTTCCTTCAATAAATAAAAATTTTAGCAATATGAGAGTAGTAGATAACTGAATTACATAAGGAATAAAGTTAGCACTCTCCGCCAACCTCCGGCAAAAAGAGCCACACAAAGCGCTTGCAGAAATAAAACCGAATTGATCAAAACAGAATACGTATAGGAATATTTGTGGTGATGATTGTACTTTGCTCACCCCAGTCACATCGCTGAACATCTGAGAGCGGCACAAACAAAAACCTCAAAATCATGGGAAAACATTTAAAATAGATAAGGCATGTGGAACAGCTCGATAACACATGTAAAACAGCTTTTTTTTAACACACGTAAAACAGCTTTGTTTGTTAACACATGTAAAACAGCTCGTTAATACACATAAAACAGAAGCTTGGTTAGGATGTTCACAAACATTGGGATGAAAACGGGGAGAAACATAGATGGTTAACGCGGTATAGGAATTCGGTGTTAAAGTGGCTGGTGCAAACACTGAAAACTGCTGGTATGTCTTATGCGGACAGCGGGTGGACAGTTTCAACTGGTGGAAACATTTTAAAAGCTGGTGGACACAGTTCCAGTCACTGGTGGACACAGTTTGTAAAGCTGGTGGACAATTTCAACTGGTGGACACAGTTTATAAAGCTGGTGGACAGTTCCAACTGTTGGACATATTTTAAAAAGCTGGCGGATACAGTTCCAATCAGTGGTGGATAGTTTCAACACGTAGTGGACACAGTTTATAAAGCTGGTGGACAGTTTCAACAGGTGGTGGACACAGTTTATAAAGCTGATGGACAGTTTCAACAGGTGGTGGACACAGTTTATAAAGCTGGTGGACAGTTTCAACAGGTGGACACTGTTTATAAAGCTGGTGGACAGTTTCAACAGCAGCACCAGCTGATAACAACAGTAAAGCAACAACAACAAAGAAGAGCCCTCACCCCCATGGCGTGGATATGGAGCGCGATGGTTTTGACGACCATGGAGCAGAAGTGCTGTGGGGGAGTTAGAGTCCCCAGAGCAGCTGCTCCCCCTCCTCCTCCCCCAGTCCCAAACGCTCCCCCAACGCTGCTCGCAACACCCAACACGCCTCCCCCACCCTCGCTCTCACCCAGCTTCTCCCCCAGTACCAAGCTCTGGGTGGGTGCGGAGAACGCTTTATTAATAATGACTTACATGTTATTTGGCTTTATTATAACATCTAAAGATCTTTTCTGAAACATTTATTATGAAATTTTTTAACTAAATGTAAGATTCTTTTATCAATTACTTATACGGGAAGTAACAATTAATAATAAAATACAAGTAACTTGACTTTATTATAAAAATCTTAAGATCTTTTTTGAAACATTTATTAGAAATATTTCCTTAATTAAAGAGAAATTTTATATGTAGGGAAGAAGTATTAAAGTTATAACTGACTAGTTGAATCAAACCTGGCACACCTGCATCACCAGCTTCAGGTGGGGCATGACTCACCTGGCACACCTGCATCACCAGCTTCAGGTGGGGCAGGACTCACCTGGCACACCTGCATCACCAGCTTCAGGTGGGGCAGGACTCANTGTTCAACTGACATGTTCAACTGACATGTTCAACTGACATGTTCAACTGACATGTTCAACTGACATGTTCAACTGACATGTTCAACTGACATGTTCAACTGACATGTTCAACTGACATGTTCAACTGACATGTTCAACTGACATGTTCAACTGACATGTTCAACTGACATGTTCAACTGACATGTTCAACTGACATGTTCAACTGACATGTTCAACTGACATGTTCAACTGACATGTTCAACTGACATGTTCAACTGACATGTTCAACTGACATGTTCAACTGACATGTTCAACTGACATGTTCAACTGACATGTTCAACTGACATGTTCAACTGACATGTTCAACTGACATGTTCAACTGACATGTTCAACTGACATGTTCAACTGACATGTTCAACTGACATGTTCAACTGACATGTTCAACTGACATGTTCAACTGACATGTTCAACTGACATGTTCAACTGACATGTTCAACTGACATGTTCAACTGACATGTTCAACTGACATGTTCAACTGACATGTTCAACTGACATGTTCAACTGACATGTTCAACTGACATGTTCAACTGACATGTTCAACTGACATGTTCAACTGACATGTTCAACTGACATGTTCAACTGACATGTTCAACTGACATGTTCAACTGACATGTTCAACTGACATGTTCAACTGACATGTTCAACTGACATGTTCAACTGACATGTTCAACTGACATGTTCAACTGACATGTTCAACTGACATGTTCAACTGACATGTTCAACTGACATGTTCAACTGACATGTTCAACTGACATGTTCAACTGACATGTTCAACTGACATGTTCAACTGACATGTTCAACTGACATGTTCAACTGACATGTTCAACTGACATGTTCAACTGACATGTTCAACTGACATGTTCAACTGACATGTTCAACTGACATGTTCAACTGACATGTTCAACTGACATGTTCAACTGACATGTTCAACTGACATGTTCAACTGACATGTTCAACTGACATGTTCAACTGACATGTTCAACTGACATGTTCAACTGACATGTTCAACTGACATGTTTAACTGACATGTTCAACTGACATGTTCAACTGACATGTTCAACGGACCATGCAGTAGTAATTTATTTAAAATATCATCGATACAGCGTCAGGTGGCTGTCGTCCATGGGCCATCAGGAATCCAAACGCCCCAAAGTGAAACAAAAAATGATTCATGACAAAATTAATGAGAAACGGACCCTCTGATTGACGATTTGTTACGATTTTTTACAAAAGTTTTTCACAATACATGCAAAATGCTTATAAAACTAATTTTACAAATTATAAAAAAATGAAAACCCCACAACTCACTAGTATATAGTAATTTCGTCGAAAATCAATGCAATATATTTAAAACATGAAATGAAGCTGAAATTCACTCCGATTATCGAAATCTAGTGATTTTCGCCATGAGATTCTCATCATAATCGCAAAATGCTTACACTATACCAACTTAAAAATTATGAATAAATTAATGCGCAATACGCACTTTGATTGAGGAATTTTTAGCGATCTTGTTGAACATTTTGTCGAGCCTGCGCAGGATGTTGATGAGTGCGGGCCTGAGATCCTCCCTGCACCAGTCAGGATACGGCAGGATCTCGTTCATGTAGCGCACCAGCCCCCGGCACCCCATCGTCGACGCGTCGTACGGCGCCACCTTCAGCAGCGTGTGCGCCACCTCCGCCAGACGCTGGGTACATGGGAGGGATTTGGGTGAAGGCAAGAAATATGGGTGAATGAATTGGGTGAAATGAATAGATTTGAGTGAATAAAATTGGGTGTAGAGAGTTGGGTGAAGAGAGTTGGGTGAAAAGAAGAGATTTGGGTGATGAGAATTGGGTGAAATGAACAGATTTGAGTGAATAAAATTGGGTGTAGAGAGTTGGGTGAAGAGAACTGGGTAAAGAGAATTGGGTGAAGAGAACTGGGTAAAGAGAATTGGGTGAAGAGAATTGGGTGAAGAGAACTGGGTAAAGATCAGGTCGGGGTCGTGGCCGCGGCGGTTGATCTCAGCGAGGCGCGTCGACGCCTTCGTCAGGAACTCGGCGACGACGTGCAAGAGCGTGTCGCGCGGACGCCGGAACTCCGCGCGCAGCGCCTGCGCCGACATCGGACGAATCGGATTTTTATTAAACATGTAAGTAAATTCTTGAAACTTTATTGTATAGAACCCTCTGTGTAGAATAAGATGTGTAATACCCCTGTGTAGAGCAACATGTGTAACACCCTTTGTGTAAAAAATTATGTAGAAAACCCACATGTAAACAAAATTCCCCTAATTTACATATTGTACAACCCTATGCGAAGAAAGGCTCTAGATCTTTGTTATATACAAAGACAAATTAAATGAAACGTGATGGGTTTCATTCTGTTAGAAGTTTCCATTCAACCAATGAAAGTTAAATTTCAATGATTTTTATTTTCAATGATTGAAATAGGTTTCAATGATTGTTATGGTTCCATAACTTCGGCTGAACGCTGTTTATGTTAAATAAATATCTAAATAACTTTATGGATTGGACAAATACTTGTAGAATTATTTTCATAAACGTCTAATCTTCCGAATAAAATTGAATGTAATTAAAGAAACTGGAGCATTGAATGAGGACGTCGAATACAAGACCGAATCTGTCACATATTGATGTACATAGAACAATGAGAGATGCATTCAGCGCTGTCATTTACAGGTATGGATCGTGTCAACCAGGCCTATAGTGACGTACTTCAGATACCTGTAGGCATCACTAACATAGCATATTTAGCTCAAGACTCACAGGCAGGACTCACTACCACCTCCTGTTCAGGACTCACTTCCACCTCCTGCTCAGGACTCACTACCACCTCCTGTTCAGGACTCACTTCCGAGTCCTCGACGTCGCGCTCGTAGTTCTGGTAGCGGCGGGAGTCGCTGTAGTAGCGGGAGTGGCTGTCGTCGTCAGGTTCGATGGGTGGACCGTGCACCCTGGAAGACCTGCCATAGTTAACCCTGCTAGACCCCTTCCCTTCCCCCGTGGCCCGTTGAGGCCCGGTGTAGTTCTTAGCCAAGGGCTCACAGTTAATGATCATCGTTTTGATGGACACGGCAATGTGATGGATAATCTCCCGCTCCTGCCGACCATCCCTGCTGGAGGACTTGACCTTCCTGATGTGCTGCATGATCATGCTCAAGATCGCGTCCAAGATGGTCAACATTTGGTGGCCACGCTTGCTGTCCGCTGAGAAGGCCACGACCGTAACGCACATGTCCAGAGTCTCCAGCAAGGGAAGGTTGTCCGACTCGTCGTGATAGCAGAAGTCCAGGGCCCTCAAGGGCTTGTCGAGTGTCACCAGGTCCAGGATGTACAAAGGGTCTTCGTGTAGACGCTCCATCGACACCAGCAGGTCGAACAAGCGACGAGGTTGTACCTATAGCAGGAAATTTCAAAATATCCTAGAGTTTCCGGATTTACTAGGATCGGGACAAAAATTTTTTTAAATTTAAGATCACCGAGGAGCCAAAAATTCTATGATTGAATCGAAAAATTCTATGATTGAATTTTCATAGAATTCTACGATAGAATTTCATAGATAAAAAACGCTGGCAGTGTACGATAAAAACTAATGCAAACAATCTTTTCATGCATAGCCCAGTGATTTTAAGTAAGAATAATTTAATTTCAGAAGATATGATGAAAATCTACAAATTTTAAGAAGAAGCGGCACAATACAATTCCCTTCACAGTATCCCATAATATTCATTAAATATAGGCTGTTCCCATTTACTCATTGGTTAAGAATGTATTCACATCACTTGGGTTCATTTCCATATCGTACCTTATTAGCATCGCCATAAGTCGCGTGCTCGTCGGAGTCCAGTATGGAGGCCACGGAGCCGAGCATCTGGAGCACAAAGGGCTTGCGGTGGAGGATGTAGAGCTGCTTCACTCCAAACTCCACGGCTGACGTGACCATCTTGTTGCTGCTGTAGTTGCTGTAGACGCGCAGCAGCGTCGGCATCACCAGCAGGTATCTGTCAGAGATGACAGCGTCCATAAGATACTTGTCAGAGATGACAGCGTCCATAAGATACCTGTCAGAGATGACAGCGTCCATAAGATACCTGTCAGAGATGACAGCGTCCATAAGATACCTGTCAGAGATGACAGCGTCCATAAGATACCTGTCAGAGANATTTACAGACGCGGCAGCTTCTGATTTGGATTATCATAAGCTGGGGCGACTCTAAATTTTGTTAGGGTAGATACTCAGAAGAAAGATCCGACGATGCCTCATGCCCGTAATTGACGAACAATCGGTTGTCATATACTGAAAAATAATTCTTGCCTATATTTATTATCTCCATTATTAAAAATAATGTCGAGATTTTTGTGATAAGTATAATCTAAGTTTAAACTGCAGTTATATTCATAGGTATGTTGCAAGTATTGCTTTTACAAACAAATTGCACTTACCTCCAAGCCCGACGCATTTAACAAACTTTACTTAATAAGTAAGATTACGAAACCATCTCTCTATATAGCAGTTATAATATTCACTTCCAAAACTGGTCACAACAGAAATTATTTAAAGCATCGAAAGAGAACTGACCTTATCTTGGCGCATGACCGCCCAATTAAGCTACAGTATTTGCTTTAAAAAATGTCATTATAGACTTACTTGAAGTGTCGGAAGAGAACTGACCTTATCCTGGCGCATGACCGCCCAATTAAGCTATAGTATTTGCTTTAAAAAATGTCGTTATAGACTTACTTGAAGTGTCGGAAGAGAACTGACCTTATCCTGGCGCATGACCGCCCAAGCTATAGTATTTGCTTTAAAAAATGTCATCATAGACTTGTTTGAAGTGTCGGAAGAGAACTGACCTTATCTTGGCGCATGACCGCCCAAGCTATAATATTTGCTTTAAAAAATGTCATTATAGACTAATTTGAAGTGTCGAAAGAGAACTGACCTTATCTTGACGCATGACCGCCTAAGCTACAGTATTTGCTTTAAAAAATGTCATTATAGACTTACTTGAAGTGTCGGAAGAGAACTGACCTTATCCTGGCGCATGACCGCCCAATTAAGCTATAGTATTTGCTTTAAAAAATGTCGTTATAGACTTACTTGAAGTGTCGGAAGAGAACTGACCTTATCCTGGCGCATGACCGCCCAAGCTATAGTATTTGCTTTAAAAAATGTCATCATAGACTTGTTTGAAGTGTCGGAAGAGAACTGACCTTATCTTGGCGCATGACCGCCCACGCCATGAGCACCTTGCCGATCTCGATGAGTTTGTGCGTGAAGGCCTGCATCTGCAGCGCCTCGTGCGCAGCGCCAGGCTCCATGTGCACCATCACCAGCTGAGGGTACTGCGCACGCTTGAAGAAGTAGAAGTCCCGCACGAACGACTGCGGGTTGTGCATCTGGTCTGGGGGGTGGGTGGGGGTCATTACATTACAGGACATCACAGGGCAGGTACAGAGTGGAGGACATCACAGTGGAGGTACAGAGTGGAGGACAACAGAGTGGAGGTACAGAGTGGAGGTACAGAGTGGAGGTACAGAGTGGAGGTTAAGAGGAGCGGAGGACATCACAGTGGAGGTACAGAGTGGAGGTACAGAGTGGAGGACATCACTTCGACCTGAATAAAACCTAGGTAATTCTGACTTTTGTTCATATTTTAAAATTAAACATAGCGTATGTAGAGTTGTGAAGAATGGCCGAGCGATGTTGAGCAATTATAGGCAGGATGAGACTTGAGCACAAAGTTGGGGTAGAAAACCGTGAGAGCGAGTTTGTTTATAGTTCAGAATGGCCGAGGGCATCAAAAGGCTGACCCTTGTCGAACTAGAAACTGTCGCAGCGTCATTTGGCCGGCTTATGTGTGCGCCACGTCTGCCTATGTATGGACCCTAAAATTCGTGTCAAAAGGTTGTACTACTGTGGTGACCGTCACGCCAGTACGGTCTGCAGCTCGCTCTGCAGACGTAGGTTACGACCCCGGCCGTAGGGGTCAGAAATAACGGCCGCGCGGAACTTCGAGACATTCATACTACTAAGATTTCGCTGTAACAACGTTAGAAATCTACGAGCAACGGTCATAACCTCGACATGTTTGTACAGTCAACATTCATTGCTACGGTTGTACTTAGCCGTGAGACTACGCGACACACAACAAGACGTTCAACATTTTTAACGCGAACAAACAGAACATTCAAGGTCGAGCACTGCGCAATAATACTCATCGTTACGGTCTTCGTCAGTAGCGATACAGTCACGATCACCAACAGCAGAAGTACGGCAATGAGCTTTGAGTAATGTCATCGACAAAAAAGACTATACGCCACTATTCAGAAATACGGTCGTTATAATAACGGTCAGACCGGCCGTGAGACATCGTAAATTACGGCTATGAAGACGAAGGAACAGCGGTGACGCGGCTGCGGTACGGCCGCAAACGTGCGCGTGAGATAAGGTCGATCGTTTACGACAGTCGTACTACTCAACGGAGCTGCAACGGATCAACGTTTCTGGTAGATTAGGAGATTTTAGGGATATAAACTGATAGATTCTCGACTTTTATTGTCTCCGGATTACCCTTTTCCTGTAATGGAGATTTTTGTTAACGTAAGATGTGAACTGGAATTTTCAATTTGCTATTAAATGTACCAGTGTTTCATAGCAACCATCTGTCTGGACGATTTTTGCCGTAACCTATTTCATACATAACATAACATAGTGATGTCGGCGCTGAAGTGTAGGCCAGATGTGGCCTGTTGCCGAATCTTTTCCTTTTCGTGCCTTGTTCGAAGATCTAAACTCGAATCTTTTCATGACTGGCGATAGTTTGAAGTAGCTACTAGACTTCCACCGGGTTCGATATGGTGCTAGGCATTTCAAATCTGAACATATATTTTTCCATAGCTTTATCTAGTCTGTTCTTGAACGTCATACGAGAACTTATATACGCGAATACTCCGAGTAAAGCCTAAGACGCTACAGACGCAACCTGACTGAATTAAAGCAAATCGCCGATCAAGAATAAAATTATATATAACAATGACACCAAATCTTCAATCGCATTAAAATTTCCATAACCTAATCAGACCACTAACATATTTCTTCGTTGGTGTGCTCTTCAGCATTAGATCGTCCGTCGCCTAAAATCATGTCTCATTACAGCATTAAAGTAATAAGAAAACTAAAATAATTTCACACAAATTAACAGTCTTGAATGTTCATTTTGCTCTTATAGCAATTCTTCATGCAAATATTCATGAATGAACTACAAGTATAATTTTTCATATACGATGTATTATTTAAGCAATATCAACAGAGAATAAAGACTTCACGTACTTGTCTTGTGGTCGAAGAGGAAGTAGGAGTTGTGGTCCTGTTCAGGGATGCCGAAGAAGTCTAGAGCTTCCTGCAGGATTTGGAAGAACTGAGTGTCCTCCTGGATGGGGAACTGCGATGGTATACCCCCAGCATCAGCGCCCCCGGGCCCGTGGACGATGATCTTCTTGGCTGACGGGACGTTAGCGGTGAGCAGAAGGAAGGAGTCGCACTGTTCCTTACGGAAGATCTGCTTCAGGTCCTTGAAGAGGATGCCTTGCATGCTCGGCACCACCTGCAACCATCAAGGTAAGCTCATTAAAGGTTGAAGAGGATGCCTTGCATGCTGGGTACCACCTGCAACCATCGAGGCAAGTTCATTAAAGGTTGAAGAGGATGCCTTGCATGCTCGGCACCACCTGCAACCATCTCAAGTTCATTAAAGGTTGAAGAGGATGCCTTGCATGCTCGGTACCACCTGCATCCTTCAAGGTAAGCTTATTTAATTAAATTATGTAGAATTTCTCTTGGGTTGGGGTCTAGTTTAAGATCACAACCACCTGCAACCATCAAGGTAAGCTCATTTAATTAAATTATGTAGAATTTCTCTTGGGTTGGGGTCTAGTTTAAGATCACAGGAAATAATTTATAAGTTCCTAGTGCGTTTAATTGTCTGAAAAAAATAAACTTAAATAAAATAATTATTATTGCTAGTTATTGCGAAGACAAGCTATCGATCCTCGTTAAAAAATATTCAACTTAGGAAAGCAGAAAAGTCGTCAAATTTGAACCTGCGCAAAGAATGTCTTTTTGTATAAGAAGTATGCATTCAAAAGAGCCAAATTTATCTGAAACTGTTGAAATAAAATACACACTATGAATAAAAAAATAAAATGAAATATGCGAGAATCCTTAATTACGCTTACAATTTATAACTAAAGTAAAAAAAACATTCAATAATAATGAGAGGCTGGAAAAGTTCTGTAATATCAATGAAAGAAAGAAATAAGGCAACGCACGTTCCAGAGGATGGCGTGGGCAGCAGCGATGTGTTGATGTGACGTGTCCCCGGGAGCGCGTACGTAGAACATGACGTAGCCCACCATGTAGTTGTAGAGGGCGAATGCCGCTTGTGAGGGCAGATGTGTGATGAAGCGAACCAGACGACGCAACAACCGAACCATAACATCCTGCCGCTCCCGCGTCAGCTTCTCTAAGAAAAATCGCAGGAAAAGAGCCGAGTCCTCTACGAGGCAGAGCCAGATGACCTGGTGGGCGACCTGGTAGACGGCGACACCGTCAGGAGTGACCGCAGGGTCGTCGAGGAGGTGGATGATGGTCAGGACGGTGGAGCACAGCGACGAAGGAAACAGCTGCTGCGCTATCGTCACGGGCGGGGCGACCAAGGGACGAAGACTCGTGCCTTCAGCAGCCTTGCTCTCGCCCTTCTCACCTTCCTTCTCTTCTGTACGAGCAAACAATGTCGAGCTGCATTCGAATAACATAAGAAAAAGAATTAGGCTTTTTCCAACCAAACGCCAAGGGAGAAAACCAGAAGTTTTGATAAATGCCAAAGTGAACAAATAAAAATAAATATAATCACAGCGCGTGAGTCCCATAGATGCGATTTAAATTGATGCTAGATCTGTCCTACGAAAATTTCAATAATGCAATCTTGTTTCCGATGGTTTCAAATGCAAACTTGTTTGCGATGTAACACATATTTCAAAGTGACATAGAAATGCATGTTCCGTTTATGTGCACCGCAGTTATTGACCGCACTGCTTATTTGATGCGCTATCGGCTTATTTATTTGAAATTGACCGCTTATCGGCTTATTTGATGCGCTATGAGAATTAAACTCTGTGTTAGTCCCAGCACATGTAAATACCTTTCAATCTTTAAGGCAGTCTCAGCACATGTAAATACCTTTCAATCTTTAAATTAGTCCCAGCACATGTATATACCTTTCAATCTTTAAGGTAGTCCCAGTGCATGTAACTACATTTCAATAATGTCTTCTGATATGACAGACAACTACAGCTTCTTAGTTGGTTCAGGTGATGATTATCGTGGTTTAAAATGTGAAATTTATAAATAAATACGAAACAGTGTTGACCGAGAAAATGAGGGGAGCTTTAGCAGTTAATTAATTGAATCGATGATTAGCATCAGAAATAAAAGATGACATTTTCTTTAGACAAGGCAGCTTACACACGCCGAACGATGACTAAGACTAAAATAAAGATTGAGACAGTGAACCCCATTGCATGAAAATGGCAGGTAAGGTTTGAACGTTTCGAAAATCTCAGATGTCCACCAACAAATTTAATTTTGAAAATAATAATCTAATTCTCAAGGCATGGGAGCCACGCAATACCAGACAGGCTGGGGTCTCACGTGGGCAAAGGCTGGAACGACTTGCACAATCTACGTACCACTAAAGGGGCTAAAATAAAACGTATATTAGCTAAGAAATATAACAGGTGAAAAAAGGTCAAGATTTCAAATTTTGAAATCGCGATCGCGACAGGAAATTAGACTATCAAAATAGCAGTTCACCTCAGGCGCGGAGTTGCCGAAGTGTTGAATTTGGCTGAGCGTGACTTCCTCAAGATTCATCTTGATGAGCGGCATCCACGGGGGGTCAACGACGTGTAGGGACTCAACCCCCACCTTGGGGGAGGGCAGGGTGAACTCGATGCCGTGGGGGGGCACCTTGAATGTGAGCTGTCCCCCCTCCTCCATGCGGGGCCACGCCTGGTGCCTCGACCTCCAGAGGGTCTGGAACCTGCGGCACAGGGGCGTGATGTATGTGATGCTTGTGATGTCAGTGATGCATGTGATGTCAGTGATGCATGTGATGCTTGTGATGTCGGTGATGCATGTGATGTCAGTGATGCATGTGATGTCAGTGATGCTTGTGATGTCAGTGATGTTTGTGATGTCGGTGATGCTTGTGATGTGTGTGATGCATGTGATGTCAGTGATGCATGTGATGTCAGTGATGCTTGTGATGTCAGTGATGCATGTGATGTCAGTGATGCATGTGATGCATGTGATGTCAGTGATGCATGTGATGTCAGTGATGCTTGTGATGTCAGTGATGCATGTGATGTCAGGGATGCTTGTGATGTCGGTGATGCTTGTGATGTCGGTGATGCATATGATGCCATTAATGCAAGTGATGTCAGTGATGTTGTCAATGATGCAGCATGCGTACCTGAGGATGGCGTTGAGACGCACTGAAGGATCAGAGTGGGTGAGTTCCCTGCTGATGACGTCAGACGTGAACTGTGGCACCCGCACCCCCGCCACGATGAACACCACACCCGCCGTCGCCGCCACCTGCACCCAACCACCCACTCAACCCAGGGTTAACAGATAAATATTTGTTGGGAATTACTTTTTTGCGTTCGAAGTTCAGAAAGAACGCTGCCACCTGCACCCAACCACCCACTGAACCCACGGTTAACAGATAAATATTTACTGCGAAGTATTTTTTTGCATTAGAAATTCAGAAAGAAGCTTGTTCAACGGCTACATTATTTACTCCATACTTTGGTATATTTTAGAAAATGTATGGATTCTATAAAAAATTAAAAATTTACTCAAATTTCGTAGTAAAATGTAATCTTTTTGCTCGCATTTGCATATTAGAGGACCTAACGACAAGCGTTGCGCATGGTCTAAATAAGGTTGAATTTACTTTTAAAGTTATACAATAACAACGATATGACAATAAAAACATAAACAATTAAAAATATATCAAAATATCAACAATATATCAATATCAATATGCTCGCATTTACTTAGGAAAGGACCAAAGGACAAGCGGTATATATGGGCTAGATAACTTTGAACTTACTTTTAAAGTATTACAATAACAAAGATATCACAATAAAAACATAAACAATAGAAAAGATCAAAATTTAGTAGAGGACCCAAGCAGAAGTTGTATTGTATGTAAGGTAATAAAGTTAAATTTACTTTTANCACCCTGTATAAGCTAGCTAACACATTTAAATTGTATATTGTAATCAATATATAACCTGTCTCTTATACACATCTAGATGTGTATAAGAGACAGGTGTACCAGACCACACACCTGCGCATGGCAGGGGTGTGTGAGGGTGGTCTGTGTGCCAGACCACACACCTGCGCATGGCAGGGGTGGGTGAGGGTGGTCTGTGTACCAGACCAGACACCTGCGCATGGCAGGGGTGTGTGAGGGTGGTCTGTGCGCATTATTGCTGCTGGCGCATGATGCGCATGAAGTAATTATGCACCCTGCGTTCTGTTGTGCTCATCGCTCTGCATTTATGCACGGGTTATATTTATTCCTAGACTTAATAAATCAATAATACTTACTTTTATTATTAATTTTAGTTTTTTTGCCTACCGAAAATTCCTGCACTGCCCGTCACGTGTCCGTGACCAGCCCTCAGGTCCCTGACCCACCTGCTGCTCAGGGCCCTGACCCACCTGCTGCTCAGGTCCCTGACTCACCTGCTGCTCAGGTCCCTGACCCACCTGCTGCTCAGGTCCCTGACCCACCTGCTGCTCAGGTCCCTGACTCACTTGCTGCTCAGGTCCCTGACCCACCTGCTGCTCAGGGCCCTGACCCACCTGCTGCTCAGGGCCCTGACCCACCTGCTGCTCGGGTCCCTGACCCACCTGCTGCTCAGGTCCCTGACCCACCTGCTGCTCAGGTCCCTGACCCACCTGCTGTTTGATATACTTGACGACGGGAGGCGGCGGGTGCTTCTCGTCTCCGTCCTTCTTCTCGTGGCCGCCGTCCACGTGGTGGCCTCCGTCAGTAGCGAGCGTGTCCTTCGAGAGGTGCATGGACGAGCCTTGGTGGTGGCCCAGCCGCGTCAGCACCGCCGACAGGTCCGCAGGCTTCTCAATCCTGACGACACGAATGCAACGTGACAAAACGTAAAACTATACGAATGCAACGTGACAAAACGTAAAGCTATAANTTCATTCAATATAACCCTCATTCAATATAATATTCATTCAATATAACCCTCATTCAATATAATATTCATTCAATATAACCCTCATTCAATATAATATTCATTCAATATAACCCTCATTCAATATAATATTCATTCAATATAACCCTCATTCAATATAATATTCATTCAATATAACCCTCATTCAATATAATATTCATTCAATATAATCCTAATTCAATATAATCCTCATCCAATAGAATCTTCATAAAAATAATCCACTTTCAAAATAATCATCCCATATAATACTCATTTAATATAATCATTCGATATAATTTTCATTCAATATAATCCTCATCCAAAACAATCCTCATGCAAACTAATCCTCAAACAAAGCTACACGGCTGGACATGAACAGCAAGGGGCCGCACTTATCCCTCCTGGGGAAGCTATCCTTCCTCTTGATGGGGGAGGCGTGTCCTCCGCCGTGCTCGAGGCTCTTGCGGTGCTTCTTGTCCTTCTTGCCGTGATGATGGCCCGTCCTGCCACCGTGGTGGCCTGATGCTCGGCTCACGGTCACATCACCCTTCATCGTTTCTTGTTCGTCACCGTACATCTGACAGAAAAATTAATATATTCACATTACAATTATAATACAAGCAAGAACAATTCAAGTTTGTTGATTGAGTTGACATGCGTTGACCTGAGCATTTAATAATATGAGTTTAAAAATGAGTTTTTACAAACAACACTTCTAAAGAGGCCAGTGTCTCTGATGTTACTAATCTACAATGAATTTATTATTTTATTTTTGAAGATTTGAAAAATTTATTTTTCATTTTTTTAGTATTTAAATTTGATTTTAAATTTTTTAAATTATTCATTCTGTCAATTTATTTATGAATTGTCTCCAACTTTGCGCATGTGTGCACAATTTCAGATCGATTAGAGAGGTAGAAGTGTGTTAAATACCACTTGTAAGATTTGTAGGAGAAAAACAAACAAACAAACAACAAGAAGTGAAGTTAAAGAGAAATGTTGTAAAAAGCAGAACAACGAGGCAAAGTAATGAGAAGATGTCACTTTTTACAACGATAAAATTTTTTATGGCGTGGAAAATATTTTATAATCTCTTGATCAAATGCTCAGGTGACGCAGGCAAGTAAATCAACATTTAAAACGAGTCCATAAAAGAATTATACTTGTACGATATACATACGATATGTATCGTAATATATTCGCTATACGACAAAAATGTACGATAAAAGTGTGTGATAGAAGTATGTTATAAAAGTGTACCATAAAAGTGTATGATAAAAGTGTACGATAAAAATTTATGATAATAAGTACAATGAAAGTGTACCATGAAAATGTACAATAAAAATGTATGATAATAAGTACAATAAAAGTGTTCATTAATGTTACCTTCCTGACGGCGTGTAGGAGCCTCCTGGAGGCGCGCATGTGGCGGCGGTAGCAGTAGGGGTGGCAGAAGCCCTGGTGAGGACAGATCATGTTGAACGAAGAGGCCAGGCGGATCACGGGCCTCAGCCACGGCATGTGCGTCATCAGGCGCTGCTCCTCTCCCTCCTGTACAACAGTCCAGCCTCAGACATAGAGAATAGAATAGAATAGAATAGCATAGAATAGAATAGAATAGAATGGAATGGCATGGAATAGAATGGCATGGAATAGAATAGAATAGAATAGAATAGAATAGAATAGAATAGAATACAATAGAATAGAATAGAATAGAAGTGTCGGCACTGAAGAGATAGGCCCATGGCCTGTTGCCGATTCATGAACTTTTCGTGACTTGATTCACAAGGGATCCGGCCTTTGGAACCCGATCTTTCCATAACTGACGATTGATTGAGATAGCTGCTGGACTTATTGCCTGGTCCGTAATTTGCTAGGCATTTTAAGACTGAACATATGCTTGCAAGCAGCACAGGTCTGAATGCTATAATGTGCTCTGTGGGCATATAACATATATCTTCCACTAAACAGTTGAAATGAATGATATAGTGGAAAATATACTCCCTATCTGTTGTTTGAGATGTTGCTCTCATCAAAAAAAGGTTATGAATCTTTCTTAAAATGAAATAAGACAATTTTTAGACAATCATACTCCCAAAAAAAGAAACAGTCCTCCAAAGCCTTTGTAAATACTAACAAAATAATGGCATTAAGAATAATGATGGCTTTTCAATCTAAAAATACCAATCACAGGCTATAAATCGGTCGCTTCGTGTATTTAGGCCGCTAAGCCGCTACATGTGCTTAAATAAGTTCGGATAGCACGGCCCCAGGGCAAGTCGTACCTGAAGGGGACTGTCCGGCAGGTCGTCGGTGCTCAGAGGTCCCGGGGACTCCTCTCCCCCCGACCCATCCCCTATCTCCTGCTCCGACGTGTCGGACCTCTCCGACACCGCCGACACCTTCCGACGCGACCGGATGCTGTCTGACCGCTTCATAGCTGCCATGCGAAAATTATTTATTAACTCGGCGGATGGATATTGGCAGGAGACTGATTGTCTACAGAGGGCTGGGGATTTTTCGTCTACTGGTATTAAAGAGATTTTCTACCAGTAGGCGAAAAAATTTTTCGTCGCTGCAGGAGAGAAAATGTTCAGCCGCCGGTAGGATTTTGTACGTTAACCAACAAGAATTCGGCAACAAACAGCAACTAGATTACCAACGAACAAAAAATACAATTTCTTTATTAATTGGTAAGAAATTATCCGCCAATTATTTTAGGAAAATATATAAAACCTTGGAGAATTGGTTTCTCCACTGCTATGTTTTTAAGAGTTTTGTAAAAAACTGAGGGGGAAATTATAGTGCATTAACGGATCGAGTAGGAGTTTCCTGCATTTCTTCGACAAAAATTTTCATGAAATTCGATACCAATTCAAATATTAATTTATAAACTGTTACGCACTTGCCTCTGAAGTAACTGGATAATGAGTGCCTGACTAGCGTCATACTACACGGTCAAAGACGTCACGAATTTGTCGTTTTCGTAAATTTTCCCCCCACACATTTTCAACATACACCACGTGTCAGAATGTGTGGTCTGTGCATGAATAGCACAATTCCTTGCACACTTGACCTTCCCGACAGCTGCCGTGTTCAGTGTAGATCAACTCACAGTCAGCCTCAGGACACCTGCCTTCATCAACTTCATCAACATCTGCCTCTGGACACCTGCCTTCATCAGCCTCAGGACACCTGCCTTCATCAACATCTGCCTCTGGACACCTGCCTTCATCAACTTCATCAACTCAGCCTCAGGACACCTGACCTTCATCAACTCACAGTCAGTGTCAGGTTCCTTTGCCTTCCTCTTGAGTTTGAAGGAGCGGCGCTTGAAGGAAGAGTTAGGATCTCTGGAGGACTTCTTGCCGTAGAGGTTGGCCGCGCGTACGGCCGCCTGGCCTCCTGCTCGTCGCCTCTCGTCCTCCCAACAGTGAGTGCTCTGCAAACCATTTATATTTTACAAATATTACGTTAAGAATAAATTTTATTAAATGACAGCAGCTCAACAAGATGTGCTTTTAGATAATCTTTTACAAGATTTGCTTTTAGATAATCTTTTATATATATTTGTGAAAGTTCGATTACTTTTTAAGTTTCTGTGTTTGTTTATTCTAAGCCTAGCACTGTAGGGACGTAGGGTTGATCAGGTATTCATCTATGATAATTATCGTGTCGGGAAATTATCTTGGAAATTAAATATTATTTTTATTGGTACTTTAACGATAGTCAATGAGACATTAAAAGACAGGGATGGGGACGGGATTAAAAAAAAGCGTGATTTTTAAATTTAGCGAGTGTGAATTTTTGATAAGACAAAGTTTACGTTTTCTGGAAGTTTTAGAATACATGGGATTCTACAGGCCTGAATTGTTAAAACCTGTTTCAGATTGAAAATTATGAATGAGAAACGGATTACAGAGTTTGGGATTATGAAAGATCAGTATTATCTTTCCCGAGCAACACCGTGTCGAGCTGTTTGTACTTGAGAGTCCTGTGTAACCGAATACCATTTTTCTCAGTGCCACTCCAAATAATTCAATTTTAAAACGAGTAAAAAACGCTAATGATTTGAAACTCACGTTACTTAGGCAGAGTAAATATTAATTATTAGTAAAAATTTAGATGTGGTTTTGAATTTGGTAGATTTTACTATGAAAATATGTAATATAAAAAATAAACGAGTAAAAAACGCTAATGATTTGAAACTCANTATTTCATTTCCCTTAGTACATTAGTTAAGTAGTTGATGCTTTGGGAGGATCTACTCATTAGTAATCTTAGCACTATACATCTAGTTAATAGCAAACACTAGTATTGGTAGTGCTTAGAGCGCTCTGACGTGTAGCCTTCTGTACAGCCGTCATATGTTAACTTATTTCATTTCTCTTAGTACATTAGTTAAGTAGTTGATGCTTTGGGAGGATCTACTCATTAGTAATCTTAGCACTATACATCTAGTTAACAGCACACACCAATATTGATAGTGCTAAGGGCACAAGTAATGTTAGCACTATATGTAATCGAGCTCAAATTTGTTAGTGAAATTAGTGCGATTTCAAAGATGATTAAAAAAGAATATTTAATTTGTGTGACTTCAAGGTAAAACTCGAGTAATCATATGTGAAGTCTGAAATCTATATTGGAACGAGCATATTAAA
Organism: Hyalella azteca; assembly: GCF_000764305.2. Taxonomy (NCBI): domain Eukaryota; kingdom Metazoa; phylum Arthropoda; class Malacostraca; order Amphipoda; family Hyalellidae; genus Hyalella; species Hyalella azteca. The sequence continues at coordinate 10,628 of NW_025943861.1, read as the reverse complement.
AATACATTTGATGTTTATGAAGATCAGCTCTGACGATCATTAGACGAGACATTGATCAGTCATTGAGGAGACTGTCACATGCAGAACATATGACAAAAGACTACATAATATATACTATAGGATATACCACAATTTAATGGAAACATAATTGTAGGCGACATGTTGAAAAGATGTAGATTTGAATGCAGCATGTAGAGTGTATGGTTGCCGCTCATCACTTCTGAAACTCATTTTACATCACAGGAAAAATCTGAGATGTTTAAGCTAATATATTCAATATAACTGAAATAATGTGATCAAAATAGGATGAACAATTTGTAAGACGATGCAACTTAGCATTCAATGAATTGCTCGCCAACAAAATGTAGAATTTTATATCGATATCTGAACAATTGATGTTTCTGACAGAGATGTATTTTTTAGCCGCATTCCTCTCTCTAGCTTCTCGTCTTTGTTAATTAAAACATGTGTTTAATCAATAAAAATAGACCAGATCAAAGAGCTGGTTATGAAAATACTCAAAGGCTATGATATGATTTCAATACCTGCATAGGAAAATGAGAATGAAATATACATATCGGAGTTATAAATGACAGTAAGAAAACTGTAGGAAAAAGCTTCAACTCTAATGTATAACATGACCGAGATATACCAACAATAATGAACGCTATGGAATATTGGGGTTATTTGGGGTCTGAAAACGACGTCGAGAAACGTAGTAAAATGTAGAATCTTCGGGAACAATCAATGCATTTGAAATAAAAGGTAAAATCAGGGCCACAATTCTACAGGATGACACGATGGCAGGACTATATAATACGTTAGCAAATGTACAAATTATTTTTACAAACGATATCTTTTGCCGCGCCAAGGCAAGTTTGAGGTTGAGGTGATTGGTTTTATAACAAATAATTAAAATTTTCTCATTTAATAATATTTTCTCATAATCGTAAAATTTCAATAGTTGTAGACTATCATCATCACTATGTTGAGTGTCAGTTTTTTTCAAGTTGTTCACGGCACAATCGGTCAATATCGCGCGTTTTCACCAAATATTACGACACTAGAAATGCATGTAGATTTCTATATGCATGTAGATTTCTAAATGCATGTAGATTTCTACATGCATGTAGATTTCTACATGCATGTAGATTTCTAAATGCATGTAGATTTCTACATGCATGTAGATTGCAATATTTGTATTTTGTGTATCGCAAGAACCAGATAAGTGGAAAGATTACAAGGGCTCCGAGTAACCGGTTGTCTCAGCGCGGCAAAAGAACTGCGATCTTTGCAATTTTCTGAGAATAAAATATCAAGGATAGCTGCACGAGATTTAATTAGGCAAGACAATGTAAAGGAAAATTCTCTGCTTCACCAATGAGGACAAAAAGATCACTGGAAAAGTCAGTGAGCATGCGAATAAAATGCACTGTTTGAGTCTTGGGTTGCTTAACACAAATAAATATTTTGTCCTACTCGAATTCAAACGTAACTTTTAAGACAAGAAGTGGCATTACTTAATAAATACTATTTCGATGGTAAGAACAAATAGTTAAACAAAATATTTACATCTGTTGATAAATTTAATCTTTTCGTGAACTTTGTTGTAAAGTTTTTATTCTATTATGATAGTTCATTTGCGCCTAAATAACAATCAAGAATTTATCATGTCTCAAATTCATCGAATAATCTTGGAAATGGCCCGAAAAAAAACCTTGTTTGAATTATTTTCTATTTTAATTACCATAATTTAAAGAAGTCCAACGTGTAGTTTCTATATGGACTACGAAACACCAGTCCCTCATCATACCTCACAAACGATGAAATAATAATGCAAAAGGTTTGTCAATATATATGCTGTATACACTATTAAATATTGCAGACCAGTGGCATAAGCACCCAATTCAACATGTTTGAATCATTTAATAATTTTTGTGCGTTCCAAAAAATTGGTTTGGTTTGAGATTGAAAAGTTTTTCTCGGACGGTTATCACAAGAGTATAAAACTAACGAAGACATTTCTTCGTTAGGAAGGAAGATCGTTTTGATAGGAAGACGATCTACGTCGATGCTGATTTAGATACCATCTATGTACCGATCAAATAAAGAAGTTGTTAATAAATAATCTCTTATGGTTATCAAGGAATTTTAATAAATATAACAGTAGCGTCTTTTCAATTTAGCTCTAGAAGAACTCGGTTATCTACATTGAAGAAAAGCTAGACTAATATTTTTCTTAGCTTATGATAAAAAAGTAGCGCCTTGTGTATATGAATCACTCAAGGCCATAGGGATAGAACAAAATTATCCATCATCAAATAAATTTTTGTTTCCATAAATTACAATTCGTTCTGGTAGGTTTCAAGGAATTTTAATGCAAAACCTCATTCAAATTTGTCAATTTACGATGAGCTGAATTTGATTTATCTTCACATATTTCTAAATTCTGTAATCATATTGCTTAGCAGCTATTATCCAAACATGGTCGAGACAACGTGCATGATTAAAGACAGCCAGTAAGTCAGTAGTTTTGCCTTTAGTTTGATATAGATTATAGAATATAGAATGAATAAATGATATATAGAATGAATAAATATAATGAATATATATAGAAGGAATAAATGTAGAGCAGTGTAAAGGAAGAGTGTAGATAAGAATGAAGAATAATTTTAACGTAAATGAGCTAGAATACTTAAGGCCTGCAGATCATCCCCCGATCCAAGTCAGAGTGTTGAAGAGTGTGATCAGAAACGAGAAGAACCTCAAAGATAATAAGCAGAATAATTTCCAATGCGGCAGTTGATATGAATTGACATTGAATTGATATGACATAGCGAGCCTTACGTGTATGCGCATCCGCGATGCTGTGCAGAGACTGTGCGGACGCGTGCGGAAGACCGGACGCGGACAGCGCTATCGAGCACCGCCTGCCTGTGTTTTCTCGGACCCCCAAACCGCCGGACTGCGGAGGCCAGCCTAACGACAACGAGAACGTAGGAGGCTGCGGCTAGCCTCAAGATCACTTCTTTGAGCCACTTAGTGCATAGAGTGTCGCTGCTTGACGGTTAAGGTGTTAATGTTTCCCGCCTTTTACTTACTCTATGGGCCTGGTTATTTTAGTATTTTTAGTACCACTCCAGAGTTTATTTTTAACGTAGATAAATTGATTTTGAGTGACTCATTAATTTTTGTTTTTTGTCTTTTTGTGTGTCGCTGCTTGACGGTTAAGGTTTTTTTTTCTTTCCCGCCTTCAATTTGGGATAGGGCCTGGTTGCTTCAGTATTTTTAGTACCACTCCAGAGTTTATTTTTATCGCAGATAAATTGAATTTGAGTGGCTCGTTGATTTACGTCTATGAAAATTTCAGCTTCAGTGTACAATCAGCTACTTCGATTCTGCAGCTATTTAATTGAGCAAAAATATATCTCCTTGGTCTGCTTTGGTGAAACGGTTTGTTCTGTAAAGCATATCTTAATCCCATTCAGTTTTTGATACTATCTTGGTCCTCAGCCTCATTTCTGTTTCCAGGTAATTTAATTTAATTAATTAAATTAATTAATAATAATAACTGATCATTCATGAATTGATTATATTTTGCAACATTAATTGAGTTATTGCTAATTGTACTGAATTACAAGGGATAGTCCGTGCACTTTGCACTTCCTATATTATCCCAAAGAACGTGCACTCAATATTGCCTTTCTTTAAACTATTTAACTTTATAAGTATTTCTAGAATGATTGTCCTGCAAGAGAAGCCTCGCTCATAATTAAAACATCGGTGTCGCTAATTTAAGGACAAGTGATATGAAACTTATTTTAAGCGATACTAATTCATTTGGTAATAAACGCGTGTTGAGACTAACCATTTGTATAAAGTATCGCCAGTTTAACTAAAATAAGAAAAATTTAAATTAAAAAATATGGTTTTATACGATTTACGAGTAAAATAACTAGTTTCATAATCAGATTAAAGTAAGAGCCGTTATTTAAAAAAACTTAGATGAACGTCAGTATGCAAAGAACGTTTGTTACGTTATCTTACGCTTTATATAATACGAACAAAATTTAGCAGGCATCATAAAACCGTTCCCAATTTTAGCACACACGAACAACCTTCCCTTTAAATTCCACGGAACAAGACATGAAACACATGAGTTTAGCGCATGAGTTTGGGATTTAAAACATAAAATTAGAACATTAATTCATATCAGTATGTGCCTCAAACGAGATGGAATTCGACAAACCAAGCCTAGTAATTCCATGGCTTGTATAACACAGAAAACACAGGGGATTTAGTGGTGTTTAGATAGCGAAAGTACGTGTTTAGAAACATCAGGAAAAGATCATAAACAGTTTAACCCATTAATGCCGAGCGGTTCCATTTGGAACCAGCGGGAAAAATAGATTCATGATAAAATTGAATGACCAAATAAATATACACGTGGATGCGTAGGTTTGATACACATCTTGTACATATGTTCTGGCAAAGTTTGTTCTGCTGTGCCGACTACTCCCTGTTCAGTTAACATTCAAAGATAATAAGAACCAGGTGTCAGGCAGGACGGCTTGATATCATAGCGGAAAAAGATGATTAATTAGTTCTAAAAATATATTATTTACGAGTCAGATGCAGAATTTTATCGCTAAAGCGAGTACTTTTAATGATGTATATGATTTTACGTGTAATAATGTTTCTAGTCATTTGCATCATGAAATATTTAGCCCGGTTCCTGATGGGACCACGCTAGAATTGTTCACATACAACGAAAAATGAATATTTGAACACATTTTTCATTTATTACCTTCAAAAGTGATAATAGTATACAGGAAACCAAAGAAAAATTCAGAAAATAATTCTCGGCATTAATGGGTCAAGACATGAATTTCATGTGCGTAATTAAAAGAAAATAGCGCACAATACTCGCCAATAATCATATTGTTATCTCGCTCAACAGTCGCGGGCTCGGGCACCGGAGCGCATTGGGTTCTCGGAAGATACTCAGGAAGATACCCAGAAATATCAGGAAGATACTGAAACATTCTGACTGTATGCCGTAGACTTTTTGTACAAAACGTAAATCCAACCTAACAAACAGAAGCTGAATTCATCACTTCACAAACGATGACTATATAATTTCACAAACGATGACTATATTTTTTAGCTCTGATATTTGATCAATACAGGCTGATAAATGCCCACTGTTCAAAACCGACCATGAAGTTATGTAACTGATAAACTGTGATAGTTAAATGCTGACTGTTAAACGATCGCGCTTGTTGAAGGGTTCAAATATGATGAAACTAAACTAACTTATTGAGGGAATACATGAAGGTAACCGTCTTGAACGGTTAATGCTTAAAGTTTGATGCTCGGCAACAAGCAATTCAAATCAATGAAGACATCTGAGCAGCGGTTGTAATAAAGTACCTTAGAGTACTTTAGTACAACCTAGTAATACCCTTTACAATAAAGTACTGCGATACCCGCAGTTCTACAGCGCGTCTTAATAAGCGCACATTTAAACAGACCGAAACCATGCATTCATGGCCTTAAAGCAAACTTTCAAGCTTCTCACGTTCTTGATAAAATAAAAATAGCGCATGGCACGAGTTTTGATATCACCTTATCCGCCTTGTTCAGAAACTGTGATATGTTTCGTCTAGGGGAAATTATTGTCGGTACAATGTCAGGTCTGGCACACGCTAAGCCATGTTCAAAATAGTGGAGAATTTTGATCAAGAACGAAGCATGGAAGCATCGTGGCACCGTGCATACAAGTTATCGGCTCATTTACACGTTTCTCAGCTGAGAAGTATTGGATGCGACTCATTAGGAGAATTCAGACGCGTATTCCTAGCGTTTGCCTTCAAATTAGCGACGACATGCTTAGCGCGCACTACGAGTTATGTAAAATAAGTTGCTGGAGTGACGGTATGACGCTCGACAATCATAAGTGCTTTAACTATGCTTTTTAATTAATTTGAAACACTCAAGTGTCTTAAACAATTATAAGAACATCAGGCACGTATCCTGCGCTGGCAGACATCGACACATGAACATCACGCGGAGAGACACAGTTTAGGACATGAATTTGGTGCCGCCGTGTGGTGAATTTCCATCAAAAGTAGTAAAACAATCGTATATATAATATCTAACTCTGTGCAGTGTACAATTTACAATGTACATGCATTCCGTAAGCTGCATAGAACATCGATCAAGCTCCCACAAGACGCAAATTTTCAGCATTACAGTGTCGAGATAAGTCACTTTATCCGTAGCCAATTTTTGAGATCTCAATTGATAAAAACTGAACCCACGATTCTACCAAAAATATTTTGCCAATTTCAATCAAATAACAATTTTCCCAATTCCAATTTCATAATCAGATTTTGCCAATACGTGGTATAAGTGAAAAGAACGAGGTAACAGAATGCTTGTACATGCAAAGTGAGGAAAGAGTTTGAAAACATGCATAGCAGCACTGACATGAGGACAATCAAGAGGGCAGAGGAGGTGAGGGCTATTCAGAGGGCAGGGGAGACGAGGGCTATTCAGAGGGCAGGGGAGACGAGGGCTATTCAGAGGGCAGGAGTAAACGAGCTTTTATAGCGAGGTGGTAAGCTTGCATATGCTACTAAACATCAAGCCTTAAAACAAGAGACATTCAGCTCAGTTGAAAATTCTTTTCGACTGATCTGAGTTATTTAATTATATTATTTACAATAGTTTTACTGTTCAGAGGGAAACTTTATCATGGACGCGCTTGTGGACAGATTCATGAACAATAAACATTTTAGTTTCACATTGCAGATTTTCAGCAAGTTGCACTTGACTTTTGTAGAACGTAACAATAAATATTGAGGGGAAAATCAAAAGATCAATGCAGCACAAGAGACACAAAATGTTCGGCAAGCGACCAATGCAATAACCAATGCTAGTTAAGAAGCACTGTTTCTTAACTAGCGGCGAGCGACCAATGCTAGTTAAGAAACAGCGAAGGTTGTTTTACACGATTAGAATATAAATTAAGCAGACGCACAAAGTCTACAGCCAACACAAAATAACAAACACAGCAAACGTTTATGGGGGAACAAGCACGAAGGTAATACGTTTTTTTTTCACACAAGCAAGGGTAGACTTGTACAAACATCAACCTAGTGTAGATCGGGCGGAGAGATACTAACCTATTAATCATACAAAGAGGGACGGGAATCTTAAACAATATGGATAGTTATAGTAATGAAATTAAATGTTCTCTTTATCTTATTGAGTTATAAAAATTACTGCATGGAAATGATGTACATTAGATATCGATAAAAGAACTCATGAACATTCTTGAACTTCGAATAATTTTATATGAAGTGAAATCAAATAGAAAAACAAGCACTTACACGCAAGTAAATTGCACTTTTAACGGTAGGAAGTTTAGAAAATTTATTATAAGGGCAGCAAGGGATGTAGGACATTAAGGACAACGATTACTCGTATTTTGATTTCATAATAAACTCGAATGAATAAACGCTGCTTCATGTTTTGCTGTGACAATAAATACAATAAAATCCCTGCCTCATGTTTAGATGTCACAATAAATACAATAAAATCCCAGCCTCATGTTTAGATGTCACAATAAATACAATAAAATCCCAGCCTCATTGTCCGTCTGTCTGTCCGTCCGTGATTTCACGTTTTCGTCGACGAGAAAATGCGCTCTCTGTCACTCACTGCAGTGAGTACTGAGTTATATTTTTTCCTTTATTCGCTGTAATCTTCGCTATACTAAACTCTATCTTATTATTACGTATCATTAATAATTTATTATTAAAAATAATTCAATGTATTAATAATAAATTAAATTATTAACTATTAATGTATTATTAATAACTACAAATTTATTACATAGACTTATTAGCATGCAATCATCGCTATAATAAACTCTATCTTTCATTCTGTATTATTAATAATATACTATTATTAATAACTCAATCTATTAATAAATTAAATTTATTATTAATTCTGTATTATTAATAATAACGAATATATTACAGTGACGTATCAGAATGGCTTTAATATAAATAACCTAAATTTATTATTAATAATGTATTATTAATAATTAGGAATATATTACATGTACGTATTAACATGGCTTTAACATAAATAAATTAAATTTATTATAAATAATGTATTATTAATAACTACGAATATATTACATGTACGTATTAGCATGGCTTTAACATAAATAAATTAAATTCATTATAAATAATGTACTTTTAATAATTACGAATATATTACATATACATATTTATTGCCGACAGTTCACCTTCGTCGAGGAAGTCTTCCTCCTCGTCAGCCTGACGCAGCGCACGTCGGGCGTCGGCGTCGGTGACGGGCGCTACGAGCTCCTCGGGCGTCGGGCCAGCGCCCACCAGCTCCTCCAGCCGCGCCCCCAGGGCCTATACATTATGGACAGCGTCCATAATATATATTATATATTATATATTATGGACAGCACCTGAGCGCAGTCCAGAGTGGGGGGGGGGGCGGGAAGGCAACGTAAGATTAAACACAAAAAATAAGATACGTTTATTAAACGAGTAATCCTGGACGTATATTTCTATAATCACTTAAAGAAATGATTGAGACATTGTCCAAATAGTGATGAACATGTTTTTTCCTTGTGTGGGTTACCCTGACCCAGTTTAGCCTGGCAAAAAAGCACATCATTGCTATCTGCAGAAAGTGTAAATAATTGGACAAAATGGCCATTTAATTTTCTGAGTGAAGGGAAGCAGTTGGCGAGTGTCAGGACTATGGCCTGCTTTTTTTAGGTAATATTTTTTTTTAATTTTAGGTAATATTTTTTATTAATTTTAGGTAATAAGTTTTTTTCACATTTTAGGTAATAAGTTTCTTTCAAATGCGACAACTCTTTGAATGACCCCAGCGGTAGGTCATGAAAACTGATGCGTGAAATTCTTCAAAAGTTTATTTTGAAAAGCGAAAGCAAAAACGCAAGTAAATTCCTGTTTTACAGCAAATTTCTATGCATTATTTGCACATTAATTAAAAACTTTCCGAAACCGGGGACAATGATTCACAGGAACCTGCTAAAACAAACAACAATTTTGTTGACAAATTTATTATGAATTCAGTTCAGTTTTTTCGCAATTTACGATTTCTCAGTAGGTACAGAAAGCGTGCTAGACATTTCATTATTTTACGTCAGTACAACATCAAATGAAAGCTCCTTAAATGGAATTTTATAATGAAATTCTCCTGCACTGCAATTGAAAAAGATATTATGTAATACACTGTTAGAAAAAACGGTGAAAAAACGGTCCCACTGGCATTCTAGTGGCCGGTCGCCCCGTGAAAATAAACTGTTTCGCCGTTTTTATCAGATGTTTTACGGATTTATAGTGTTAAATTAGAATAAAAACGGTAACACGGTGTTTCTTTTCACGTGCCGACCGGCCACTGAAACGCCGGTAATACCGTTAACGGTCATTTTTCTAACAGTGTATACGCTTGTTAATTCTATAAATATTGATCAAAAATTTGCAGCGTCATCGCTCTGTCGCGTCCTCTATTGCACATCAACTTAGGATTTAAAAAGTTTTTTTAATAAATTTCAATACAGTATATATGAAGTAAACTTACAACTATAATAAAACTAGACAAGATCGGAGTCCTGTTTTTCGATATAATGATAGGTCCTGTTTAGGTTTTATGTCAGTCTTATAATAAAATAAAAGTACTAATAAATTTCCAAAATAATAATCATAATTCAAATAATAATAAATCAATAACTATAATAAAACAACTAAAATAAAACTAATAATAAATTTCAAAAATAATAAAACAACTATAATAAAACTATAATAAAATAAAAATAATAAAAAATTTCGTAAATAATAATAAATTTAAATAATAATAATAAATCAATCACTATAATAAAATTTCAAGAGTGATCAATAAATAGTTTAAACAAGATTATAGTTCAAGATGTCGCATAGAAGCGTGAGTATGAACGAGTTATTCACCTCAGCCCAGGCGTGGAACTTGGCCGCAGCGTCCCGTTGAAGAAGATGGCCCGCCCTGCGCGGGCCACGGGCCATGGCCGGCCTCGGGACCGTGGGGAGGCGCATCCATGTGGGCCACTGGCCCCTGTTGCAGCGGTGCACCAGGTGGGCCACCTCCAGCAGCATGGCGGCCCGGGCCACCACCGCAGACCCAGGCTGTGGGGCCAACACAACATGCAAAATGTTTGGAAAAAATGTACGTGAATACGTACGAAATATTGCTGACAAACAAATTAAATAGTTAAACAATTAAAAAAGCCTATGCGTTGAAATACAAAGAGGCACAAAAAATAACTTTTAAGTGAAAAAATCAACGAGCAATTTAGAAACAGAAATGCCGGAGAAGGGCGAGGAAAGTCTTAATGGTTTCATCTTCGGTCCTCGTTGTGAATAGGCAAAAATGAATGGGAACAAATGATGGAAACAAAAATACGAGAATAAAACGAGGGAAACAAAAATGCGGTAACAAAATGAGAGAAACATAAATGCGGGAACAAACGAGAGAAACAAAAATGCGGTAACAAAATGAGAGAAACATAAATG